>NW_028270141.1:138061468-138212696 GCF_037043375.1 Chiloscyllium plagiosum
GGCAGACAAAAGGCGCATGACTGTCATCCTGAACAGAGCACACTACATTGAAAATAAAACCGCACTACTCGCAGATACTGATACCTACCAACAGGTGGCGATGGACCCAACTCCACAACAAGAAAACCATATTACAGCAACCCTGAAGAAACTTCACGAGACAGGTGAAACCTGAAGGATTCAATACGCCCTGTTTCTATGGATTACCAAAGGTACATAAACAAGGCAACCCCCACCTCAGACCCATAGTCTCACTACCTGGTACATCAACATACAGACTAGCAAAGGAACTGCAATGCAAACTGAAACACCTAGTAGAAGATTCAAACCATTCCATCCAGTCCACCCAGGAATTCCTTAACATCATCAAAGGTGCCAAGGTACAACCTGATGAGGTCATGGTTTCTTTGGACATGATAGCCCAATTCACATCAATAAACATCACCCTATCCAAAAAAACACTGGCCTCACTGCTAGACGAACCAAGGACATAAACACCTGACAACACCAACTCCATCAGCAAGGATTGCATACTCAGACTAGTAGACTTGTGGCTCACAACTCACTTCACCTTCAATGACAAGACCTACAAACAAATCAATGGGATGCCAATGGGATCACCAATATCAGGACTCTTAGCAAAAGCAGTTATGCGGAGCTGAGAACAAACAGCCCTTCCCATGATCCAACCCAAGCTTTGGGTTCGCTATGTGAATTACACATTTATCATGATGAAACGCAACAAATTAGAAGAAAGTCACAAAGACAAACAGCATCCTTACCAGTATAAAGTTTCACCAAAGAGGAAGAAAACAATAATCCCCTTCCTCGACATCACAGTGGAATGAAAAGCCAATGAAGAGCTGCAGGCTAGCATTTACAGGAAGCCACAAACACTGACCAGATACTCAACTACAGGAGCAATCATCCCAATACCCATAAACAGAGCCGCATCAAGACATTATTTAAACAAGCCACAAGACACTGCAGCTCCCAGGAACCAAGAGAAGCCAAGGAAAACACTTATGCAATCTATTTAGGACCAATGCGTACCTGATAAGCGCAGTCCGCTGAGTCCTACACGATAGACCTAAACAAGAAGACACAACATACTCAGACATGGTAGCCACCCAGCCATACATTAAAGATATCTCGGAGATGACAACCAGACTACTCCAGCCCTACGCATCATGGTAGCCCACAAATCTACCACCACTCTGAAACAGCTCCTGATGAATTTAAAGGAACCCATGCCAACAACCAGCAGAATGAACATCAAATACAAAATACCCTGGAAGGACTGCATAAACATTATATTGGACAAATGGGCAGGAAACTAGCTACCAGGATACATGAGCACCAACTAGCCACCAAAGGACCATGACCAACTATCACTAGTATCCATACACACAGACGAAGAGGGATACCAGTTCAACTGGGACAATACATCCAGCCTGGGACAGGCTAAACAAAGACATGCACGGGAATTCCTAGAGGCCTGGCATTCAAACCTGAACTCCATTAACAAACATTTCGATTTGGATCCAATTTACTAACCTCTCAAAAAAGAACTGGAAGTGACATCACCCACCATGACAGACCAAGAAAAATAAATAGCAAGCGGGACAGAACACCTGCATTTCATCAGAAGCTCACTGATGATGTTACCTAGCATGGTGATGAAACATCTGAGAAGAAATCTACTAGCTCAGCGAGTAAACTTACAACCTGATCCACAACCTGAGCTATAAATCTTCTCCAAAATCGCATATAAATACTGTGGCTACAAGAGCAGGTCAGGAATCCTTCAGTGACAACTCTCCTCTTGACTCCCCAAATTCTGTCACCGTCTACAAGGCCAAAGTGTGATGGAATACTTCCCACTTTCCTGGAAGAGTGCAGTTCCGACAACTCTCAAGAAGCTTGACATCATCCAGGACACAGCAACCTGTTTAATTAGCACTCTATCCACTGTAGATGTTCAATAGCAGCATTGTGTACCATCTCTAAGTTGTACTACAGAAATTCACCGAAGCCCCTTAGATAGCACCTTCCAAAACAATGACCGCTTCAATCCAGAAGAACAAGAACAACAGATACATGAGAACAATAGTGCTTTCAAGTTCCCCTCCAAACCACTCACCATCCTGACTTGGATGTATATCACCATACCTTCTGCATCACTGCGTCAAAATCCTGAAATTCTCTCCCTAATGGCTTTGTGGATCTATTTACAGCACATGGACAACTCGGGAGTGGCAATAAGCTGGTCCAGTCTATATCCCATGTGTGAACAAAATATCCCCCTCAGCATCTTGTTAGTTTCAATAAGATTTTGCCTCATTCTTATAAACTCTAATGAACAAAAGTCTCTTAACTTGTGGGGCATAGGCATCGCTGGCTGGCCAGCATTTACTGCTAGTCCCTAGTTACCCTTGAGAAGATGGGGTGCAACAGGTGGCGGGGACACAAGGGGGGTTGGCGGGAGTGGGTAGGGGCAGATGGGGGAGCGGGCAGATGGGGTGCTGCCGCCCAGTCTCCTGAATGGGGAGCGGACCTAACCAGTGCACACCGTGTCAATCCCATTGAACTGATGGCCGGAGAAGGGGAGGGGTGGGGGGTGGGGAGGGAGTGGTGATGGTGGGTGGGTGGTGTGCTTCAGCAATGTTGCAGCTCCTTTACACACAAGTGAGTGTCTGCTCGGAAACAAACCCTGAGGCAGCGAGAGGGAGCAAGGCAGGCCAAGCAAGGAAAAAGACAACTTCAGAAAACTCCGAGCCTCAGAGGAGAGGCTTTGAATAAATTAATCAAATAATCAATTATCTGAACAAAATACTGCCTGCCCATCTTGTTTGGATAATCGAGGTTCTTCTGTATCTGCTGCCTTTCGTCATGAATTTGGAAGGTTCTATCAAAGGCGCTTTGGTGAATTTCTGCCGTGCATCTTGTAGATAGTACATTCGGGTCCCACTGAGTAGTGGAAGGAGTCGATGCATGTGGATTTAATCCCTGTCAAGTGGGCTGCTTTTTCCTGGATGGTGTGAAATTTCTTGAGTGTGGTTGGAGTTGAAACTGCAAGTGGGAGAATATAAAATCACACTCCTGACTTGTGCCCTTTAGATTTTTGGCAGGCTTTGTAGAGTCAGGAGATAAGTTACTCTCTACAGTATTCCTAGCCTCTGACTTGTTCTTGTAGCCACTCTATTTAAATGGCAAGTCCAATTGAGTTTCTGGTCAATAGTAACCCCCAGTATATTGATGGCAAGGGAATTCGGTGATGGTAACATCATCAAATGTCAAAGGAAAGTGGATAGATTGTCTCTTATTGGAGATGGTCACTGCCTGGCATTTATGTGGCATGAATGTTGCTGTTTTGGTAAGTTAAATCCTTCATCCTAGGAATTAGCCTAGTCTTTCCAAATGCTACCAGTGTTTTCTTAATTATGGGGATGAAAGTATGAACATACTGCAGGTATGGTCTCATTGGTACCCTTGGAAACAGGTCATTCCTTCCTATTGGAAAGATGTTGTGAAACTTGAAAGAGTTCAGAAAAGATTTACAAGGATGTTGCCAGGGTTGGAGGATTTGAGCTATAGGGAGAGGCTGAAGAGGCTGGGGCTGTTTTCCATGAAGCGTTGGAGGCTGAGGGGTGACCTTATAGAGGTTTACAAAATTATGAGGGACATGGATAGGGTAAATAGCAAAGTCTTTTTCCTGGGGTCGGGGAACCAGAACTAGAGGGCATAGGTTTAGGGTGAGAGGGGAAAGATAGAAAAGAGACCTACGGGGCAATTGTTTCACACAGAGGGTGGTACGTGTATGGAATGAGCTGCCAGAGGAAGTGGTGGAGGCTGGTACAACTGCAACATTTAAGAGGCATTTGGATGGGTACATGAATAGGAAGGGTTTGGAGGGATATGGGCCGGGTGCTGGCAGGTGGGACTAGATTGGGTTGGGATATCTGGTCAGCATGGACAGGTTGGACCGAAGGGTCTGTTTCCATCATGTACCTCTATGACCCTATGACATTCGATCCTGGCAACATGTCTGCTTTCAGTCCCATTATTTTGTCAAATACTTTGTTCCTCATAGCAGATCATAGCTCCTATTAGCCCCTGGCTACTCTGTTCTCTTTGGGATGTTTATAGTGTCCTCCTCCGTGAAGATTAATGTAAAATATTAATTGCCTGACATTTCTCTATTCCCTGTTATTAATTGCCTCGTTGCATCCTCTAGTGGTCCCACACTTAACTTTGTTATTCTTTTATTTACTCAACGAAGCTTTTACTGTTTGCCTTTATATTTTCGCTACTTTCCCTCAGCATCAGTTTTCTTCTCTTTATTACTTTTTGAATTATCTGCAGCTCTTTCATTTAAAAACAAAATTCCAATCCTCTGGCCTGCCTCTAGTTTACCATTTTGCATGTCTTAGCTTTTGATTAGATGCTCTCCTTCACAGTCTATGTTAACCACGGGTTGTTCACTCTTCTCATCAAGTCCTTTTTGTTTTGAACAGAATAATTTTTGCTGAATGTTATGAAATAATATACATGGGCCTTTCACTGCTGACCACTGACCTTCTCAGGCTCCACAACATACTATTCTACAAAACAACTGCTGATACAGTATTTTTACTTGTGGTCTGTGTTACCTTTGCTCATCTCATTTGTTCACTCAATATGCAGATTAAAATCACCTGTGATTATTCTAGTGTCTCTTACAAGCCTCCATTATATCCTGATTTATACCTTGTACTTCACTGTGTCAACAGGGAGATTTAATTATTGAAATATAAAGCATAAAGCTATTAATATAGTATTGTAACAATAAAATAATTTTCTTCAATTGTTTCAGGTTACTGGTATACTTCCGAGCATGGTGGATGGTGATTGCTTTGTTCGGTCGAATTCCCAATCTTCAAATATTGGTATTCTGTTTGAGCTAGGTGTTACCTACTTTCGTACTGTAAGTTAAATACAAAACGTTGATTGATAATTGACAACTTTAGTACAGTTTGCAACTCCAGAACAATCTGAATATCATGTAGAATTGCCTTTTACTCAGTTAAATGACAATTATTTTGAAATACAATGGATTTTCTGTAAGTAGATAGACTGCTTAATTGAATGAAATGACAGTGCAGGAATTATTTACTTATGCCTTAATGGGATTAAACTTTGCAGTATTTGAATTAAAATTGAAATATAGTGCAGTACTTTTCTTAAAAGAATTGCAGCTGCTGGAGATCTGAAATGAAAACAGGAGATGTAAAAACTCAGCAGGTATGGCAGTATTGTGGAGAAACAGATTTGACATTTTCAGTATGATATGACTATTCTTTAGAACTGAAGGGAGCTGCAAAAATGATAGTTTTATGTTGTTGAAAAGTGGGATGGGACATTTCGGGCCCCCTTCCATTTCACAGAAGAGTCATATTGGAGTCAAAATACTGACTTGTATTACTTTTATTGCTCTGTTCTTTTATGTTTGAGCTTGAACAAAACATATTTTTCCCTTACGTTATGGATGTTTTTTAACTGAGCCTTTTCCACAACACAGGCAACTGGACACCAAGGGGAGTTAAGTTGTGGATGGGCTTTTCTGCAGCTGTTTACTGCTAATGGAGATGCTGTTCCTCACAGGTAAATACATGTTTGTCAAGCAGTTCTCAATTATTGGAAAAATGAAAGCAAATCTTAACTTTGTACGTAATTATTAATGAGTTTTTAGCAATATTTTCTTGTTGAATAGCTGACAATATTGTCCATATGTGAACCATGTTCTTTAAGATGTGAAAGAGGTTGGTTTTGTTTCTCTTCCCCAAGTTGAGAATATACACCCTGAGATTAGTAACAGTCCTAGATGTAGATTCAATTTTCAACTCACATTTGCTTCATAAAATGTTTATATATCAACATTTTACGGAGCATTTATATTTCAAATCTGATAATCAAATTTTAAATAGGATAGGCGTAGTAAGATCCAGAAATTATGTTATATTAAAATGCAAAACTCTTCATTAATTAAAGGACATAGCCAGGAAGTTGGATTGTGACCAAATGCAGCATTTACTGTGCATCTAATGATGCAAGTTGGATTGCTGGATGCTACTCATGACCCAGAGCAATTTCCTGGCCCGAGTGGTAGTATGATAACCAAGCTCAAACAACAATTACACCTCATGTATTTGGTGCCTTTAATGTAATTAAAAAGAAACCAAAATTTGACACTGGACTACATTAAGAACTTTTGAAGAAATGACTAACAGCTTAGTCAAAGATCTAGAAGGAGCCATCCTACAGGAGGATGGTGGGTTAAGGATGTTTAGGGAGAGAATTCCAGAAATTAGTGCTTAAGCAGCAGAAGACATGGCAACCAGTGGTGGAACACAAAAATGGTTTGCATAAGAGACCAGAAATGGGGAAATGCATAGAGCTCAGGGGGGTTGTAGGAGTTTACAGAAGTGAGGAGAGACGTGACCAAGGGGAAATTTGAAAACAGAGATGAAAATTCTAAGATTGAAGTGATGCCAGACTGGAAACTAACATAGGTCATTGAGAGGGTTAAAAACCAAGACTGCAGATGCTGGAAACCAGAGTCTAAATTAGAGTGGTGCTGGAAAAGCACAGCAGGTCAGGCAGCATCCGAGGAGCAGGAAATGCTGCCCGACCTGCTGTGCTTTTCCAGCACCACTCTAATCTAGACATAGGTCATTGAGAACAGAGACGATTGGATGAATTTTCTCTTCTGAGGCTGAGTGTCATGGTAGGCCCAAAAAGCAGAAGGGACTTCCAGTTAGGTTGGGTTGGGTTTCCCAATATGTTTTGTCAACTTATGATGCATGCATGTGAATGTAAAACCACATAGGTAAGATGTTCTAAAGTTGCAAGGACTTAAACATTCAGGCATTATATAGCAGTACCATGCTTTAGCATTGTCTCCCTGGATCATCTTCTGACCTAGAGAGAAGGACATTTCTTTTCCCTGTGGATGATGACAGACCCCATGGGGTCTCATGTCATTAAGGCAAACATGGGCAAGGAAATATCCTGCTAATTACCATGTGACATTCCCCCCAGCCTCAGGAGATGAATTACTCAGGGTAGCAAGAGCAGAAAGTTTCTGGGTGGAGAATTTTAGTGTCCATCAGTGAGAGTGGCTTAGAGCACCATGGTTGAGTGAACCAAGCTGGTTGAGTCTGAAAAGATATAGCTGCTAGACTAGGACTGCTGTAATTGTTGAGGCAACCAGCAGTAGGGAGAAACTTAGTTGGCCACATCCTTACCATCTCCCACAGATGCATCAGACCATGAAAGTATCAATGAGAGTGAACGCCTCACAGACGAAGTGGAAATGAAGTCCTGTCTTATCATTGAGGATGCCCTTCATTCTGTTGTGAGACCCTACCATGTACATAAAAGGGGAAATTGAAACAAACCCAGTAAGGTATTCAGGAGGCACTGTGGACTATCAGCAGCAGAATTGCAACCTCATGAACTAATTATCATTGCCAACACCCTGTGTATCAACCCGATGAAGATTACAGCAGGCATGCCAGGAGCAGCACCGGGTGTAACACAGAGCAGCAACTAGACAAGAGCATTTTGGAGTGAACCTGAATGTGAATAGCAGCTGCGGAGCTTCCAGATAAAAGCCTGAGAAGTGGAGGCCCATATTAGAACCCAGTGGAGCAGTAGTGGAAATGAGGTGGAGCAAACCCTCTTTGAATCCAGAGACAGAGATCCTGAGGTGACCTTAGGTTTCAAAAAGTGACGTGAGAAGAGGAATCAGCTTTAGGCTTTAGAGATTGAGTGAGTAGTACCAGGAGGGTGACAGAGAGTAAAACCCTTATTTTTATGGTTTATACTTTGTGCAGAATAAAGAGAGCGAGAGAGACATTTGATTTGATGAGTAGTGGGTAAGGTTGAGTAATTGGTTGTTAGTTTAATATTTGTAGTTCATAAGCTTCATAATGACAGGAGAACTCAGCCCTGTGGAATGCTCTTCCTGCAATATGTGGGAAGTCAGGGACACTTTCAGTGTCCATGGTAACTGCGTGTACAGGAAATGTGTTCAGCTGCAGCTCCTGATTGACTACATGGAGTAGCTGGAGCTGTGGGTGGACTCACTGTGGAGCATCTATGATGCTAAGGACATTATGAATTGCATGTTTAGTGAGCTGGTCACACTGCAAGTAAGGGCTACACAGGTTAAAAAGTGTTGGATGACCACCAGGAAGACTAGAAAGCATGGGAAGGCAACGTAGGAGTCCCCTCTGACTAACCCTCTCAAGCTGATATACTGTGTTAGATACTATCAGGGAATGAGTGATGTTCTGTCAGGGGCAACAGCCAAGTTTGTGACTCTATTGTTGGCTCAGCTGCACAGCAGGGGGACGATAAAGACTGCAGAAGTTTTGGTGATAGAGGACTTGATTGTCGGGGCAGCTGACAGGAGGTTCTCTGACAGCAAAAAACTCAAATGATATTTTGCATCCCTGGTGCCAGGGCCAGAGATGTCTCAGAGCAGCTGCAGGGCATTCTGAAGGATGAACAGCCAGCAATTGTGGTATATGCCACTAACAATGACATGAGTAAAAAAACAAAATAAGATCCTGCAACATGAGTTGAAAGAGTTAGGTAGTAAATTAAAGAGGAATACTACTAAAGTTGTAATCTCCAGATTACTTCCAGTGGGCATTGCTGGCTAAGCCAGCATTTATTGCCCATCCCTAATTATTAAGACCCATTGCTGTGGGTCTGGAGTCACATGTAGGTTGGGCCAGATAAGAATGGCAGATTTCCTTCCTTGAAAAATATTAGTGATCCAGATGGGTTTTTTTTCAACAATCCACAATGGTTTAATGGCCACCACTAGACTCTTCTTAATTCCAGATTTTTAAAAATTGTATTCAAATTCCACCTTCTGACATGGCAGGATTTGAATGCAGGTCCCAGAAATATACATGGGTCTTTTAGTTAATGGTCTAGCAATAACACCACTAGGCCAATTCCACCCTGTAAAGCTGGACAAGTGGTTGAACTTTCAGTGGGTGAGCGTTTTAGGGATAGTGACTATAACTCTAAGTTTAAAAGTCATTATGGAAAGTGATAAGCACAGTGCAAAAGTTAAGTGTCTAAATTGAGGGAAGGTCAATTTCAGTATCATTAATCATGATCTGGCAAACATAGTCTGGGAGCAGCAACTTGCTGGTAAATCTACATTTGGGAAGTGGGAATCTTTTAAAAGTAGTAGAGTGAGAATTCAGGGCCAATGTATACCTCTAAGAGTGAAGGACAAGGACAACAACTCAGGAATCCTAGATGTCAAGGAATATTGAGAGTTTGATAAAGAAAAAGAAGGAAACATGTATTCCAAAAACAGGAATTGCTGGAAAAGCTTAGCAGGCCTGGCAGCATCTATGGAGAGAAATCAAAGTTAATGTTTTGGTTCCAGTGACCCTTCTTCAGAAGGAAGCATATGTCAGGTACAGCACACTAAAAACAGGGGAGATCCTTCAAAAGAATAGTGTGTTGGGGTTTGCTAAAAGAAAAATTAGGAAGGCAGAGAGACGCCATGAAATATCTTTCGTAGAAAGGATCAGTGAAATCCCCGAGGCTGCTTATAAGTATATTAAGAATAAGAGGAAAACCTCTTAAACGAGGGAAAGAATGGGACCTGTTAGATGCCAAAGTGGTGATGGTGAAGTTTGCATGGAGATGGTGAGATTCTAGAACATGTTGAGATTAATAAGGAGGAGGCATTAGATGTTTTAGCAGACATAAAGATGCATAAAATCCCAGGCCTGATGAGATGTATCCCAGGCTGCAATGGGAGGCAAGGGAGAAGATTGTTGGGGCCTAGCGGAGATATTTAATACTTTGCTGGCTAAAGGTAAAGTTCCAGATGACTGGAGGAGAGTTAATATAGTTCCTTCGTTCAAAAAGAGATAGGCCAGGTAATTACAGGGAGAAAGTGCAGATACTGGAGATCAGAGTCAGTGTGGCGCTGGAAAAGCACAGCTGGTCAGGCAGCATCTGAGGATCAGGAGAGTCTTGATGAAGGGCTGATGCCCGAAATGTTGACTCTCCTGCTCTTCGAATGCTGCCTGACCAGCTGTGCTTTTCCAGCACTACACTGTTTGGCCAGGTAATTACAGTCCAGTTAGTTCAAAGTCAGTGGTATGGAAATTGTTGGAAAAAGTTCTGAGGGACAGAAGTAATCAACAATTGGAAAAGCAGGGATTGATTCGGATAGTCAGCACAGATATGTTAGAGGAAGATCCTGTTTGACTAATGTAATTGATTTTTTGAGAAGGTGACTAAATATATTGATGGGGGAGTGCACTTAATGTGGTTTACATGGACTTCAATAAGGCCTTTGACAAATTCCCGTATGGAAGACTGGTCCAAAAGATAAATGTCCATGAGATCCAAGGCAAGTTGGCAAACTTGATCCAAATCTTGCAAATGGAAGGCAAACGGTGATGGTGGAGGGATGTTTTTGTGATTGGAAGCCTGTGATTAGTGGTATACCACAGGATCGATGCTGGGACCCTTGCTGTGTATTACATACATTAACAACTTGGATGAGAATATTGAAGGTACAGTAGTAAGTTTGCAGATGACATGAAAATTGGTGGTGTTGTTGATAGTGAGGAGGATGGTCTCAGGCTACGGTCTGATATTGATCAGCTGGTAAGTTGGGCAGACCAATGCCAAATGGAATTTCATCCTGGTAAGTGTGAGATGATGTATTTTGGGAGGTCTAATGAGGGAAGGATATATGCAATGAATGGTAGGTCTCTAGGGAGTATGGAGGAACAAAGTGTACATGCTCATGGATCCTAAAGCACAGGTAGACAGGGTTTGAAGAAGTCATGTGGGATACTTGCCTTTATTGGTTGGGATGTAGAATAAAGGAGCGAGGAAGTCCTTTACATGATAAAGCATTGATTTGGCCACAGACAGAAGTCTGCATGCAATTTTGGACACTACACTATCAGAAGGACATGATTGCACTGGAGATGGTGCAAAAGAGATTCATCAGGATGTTGCCTGTGATGAAAAATCTTGGTTCTCCAGATAAACTGGAATGGTTGGGCTTGTTGTCCCTAGAGCACAGAATGCCGAGGCGGGAGATTTGATTGAGATGTCCAAAATTATGCGAGGCATGGACAGACTAGTTTGAGAGAATCTTCCCCATGCCAGGTGTGTCTAAGACCAGAGGGCAAAAGTTTAAGGTGAGGAGTAGGTGTCTTATCGGAAACCTAAGAAAAAGACTTTTCACCCAGAGGATGGTAGAAATATGGAACTGAAATAAGAGGGTGGTGGAGGCAAGTACTGTCATTTAAGAAGCATCTGGATGAACACTTAAAATGCCAGGGCATTGGACTAAGTGCAGATAAATGAAATTAGTGTTATTTGGTCTTTGTTGGTTTTCATAGAAATGGTAGGCTGAAGGGCATGTTTCTGTGCTGTATGACTCTATGACTGTGAGCTCTGTAGTCCTCCCATGTCCAGTTCAATGGGAGGGTAAGGCTCAACAAATATCCCCTCCTCAATGGGCAAGTCCAGCACATCAGTGCAAATGATAAGGCTGAAGCAATTACGCAATCTACAGTTAGAATTCTCAGATGTGTGATCCATCTTGGCTCTTTCAGAATTGTTAAGCTTAAGCTGATTTGATTTACCCCATGTGATATCTCTGTACTTAGTCCATGAAATAGCTGTGACATTAGCAGATCTTCACATCACCTTTGACCATAAGCGAGGTTCCAGAGGACTTGCTTAAGAAAGAAAGCAGGGCTAATTCAGGAAATTATAGGCCGGTGAGCCTGATATCTGTGGTGGGGAAGGTCTTGGAGAAAATACTGAGGGACCAGATATCTGCACATTTGGAAGAAAATGGACTAGTTAGTGACAGGCAACATGGTTTTGTACGGGGAAGGTAATGTCTGAACAACCTGATTGAATTTTTGAAGAGGTGACAAAGATAATTGATGAGGGAAGGACTGTGGATGTAGTTTAAATGGACTTTAGTAAGGCATTTGATAAAGTCCCACATGGCAGATTGGTACAAAAACCAAAATCACATGGGACTCAGGGTGGGTGGCTAGATGGATACAAAACTGGCTTGGTCATAGAAGACAGGATAATAATGGAAGGTGTTTTTCAGAATGGAGACCAGTAACTAGTGGTGTTCCACAGGGGTCAGTCTTAGGTCCTCTATTGTTTGTAGTATATGTAAATAATTTCGAGGAAAATGTGGGTAGTCTGATTAGAAAGTTTGCAGATGACATGCAGATTGATGGAGTTGCTCATACTGCTGATGATTATGAAAGGTTACAACAGGATATAGATAGATTAGCGACTTGGGCACAAAAATGGCAGATGGAGTTTAATCCAGACAAATGCAAGGTGATGCATTTTGGAGGATCAATTTATGTGTGAATTATACAAGTAAATGGCAGAACCCTTTGGAACATTAACATACAGACAGATTTGCACATGCAGGTCCACAGTTCCTTAAAAGTGGCAACACAGGTGGCCAAGGTGATTAAGAAGGCCTATGGCATGTTTGCCTTCATCGGTCAGGGCATGGAGAACAAGGGTTGGCAAACTATGTTGCGGCTATATAAAACCCTTGTTCAACCGCATTTGGATTATTGTATGTGGTTTTGGTCGCTACACTACCAAAAGAACATGGAAACTTTGGAGAGAATGCAGAGAATATTCACTAGAATGTTGCCTGGTCTTGAGGGCATTGGCTATGAGGAAAGGTGAAAAAGACTAGGATTGTTTTTACTGGAAAGATGGTAGCTGAGAGGAGAGGTCTACAAAATTATGACAGGCATAGATAGGGTGCATAGTCAGAGGCTTCTTCTGAGGGTTGAAGTTTCAATTACAAGAGGGCACAGATTCAAGGTGAGAGGGGGAAATTTTAAGGGAGATGTGTGAGGGATGCTTTTCATGCAGAGAGTAGTGGGAGTCTAGAACACACTGCCAGTAGAGGTGGTGGAAGCAGCCGTGTTGGCGATATTTAAGAGGCATCTGGATGGTTACATGAATAGGGAGGGACTAGAGGGATATGGACCAAACAAGGACAGAAGTTTTGTTTTTAGTGTAATTAGGGCATGATGATCAGCACAGGTTTGGATAGCCGTAGAGCTTGTTCCTGTGTTGAATTTCTCTTTTGTTCTTTTGTATGGGCCCTGTCAATATTTTGGCAATTGTACTGAAGACTTGTGCTCCTTAGCTTGCTATCCCTCTTGCTAACCTGTTCTAGAAAAGTGACAATACGGGTATCTACCTGCGCAATTGGCTATGTGAAAAATAGCCCAGATCTGTCTCATATACAAAATGCAGGACAAAGCCAAAGCGGCCAATTACCACCCCTTAAATCTACGTTCGATTATCAGAGAAGTGAAGGAAACAGTAATCCAACAACAAACAGTAAAGTACTGTCAAGCAGTCAAGCAGTACTAGCTGAGCAATAAGCTGTTCAGCATTGTAGACTGGTTGGTAAGATTAGATCACATGAGATCGAGGGAGAACAAGCTAATTGGATACAAAATTGGCTTGACAGTAGAAGACAGAGGGAGCAGTAGAGGGTTGTTATTCAGACTTCAGGCCTGTGATCTGTAGTGTGCTGCAATGATCGGTGCAGGGTCCACTGTTGCTTATCATTTATATAAAGGATTCGCATGAGAATATTGGAGGCATGGTTACTAAGTTTGCAGATGACACCAAAATTGGTAGTATAATGCATAGTAGAAAGGTTATCTAAGAGAACAATGGGATCTCGATCAACTGAGCCATTGGGCTGAGGAATGGCAGATAGAGTTTATTTTTTTAAAATGCGAGATGTTGCATTTTGGTAGACAAACACAGTTAATAGTAGGGCCTTGGGAGTGGTGTTGAACATAGAGACCGAGCAGTGCAGTTACATAATTCCTTGAAAGTGGTGTCATGGGTAGAGAGGGTGGTGAAGAAAGCATTTGGCATGCTTGGTTTCATCGGTCAGAGTGCTGAGTACAGGAGTTGGGATGTCAAGTTATGGCTGTCGAAAACATTGGTTAAGCAACATTAGGAGTTATGCGTACAATGCTGGTCACTGTGCTATAGGAAGGATGCTATTAAATTGGAAAGGGTGTAAAAAAAGATTTACAAGGATGTTACTGAGATAGGAGGGTTTGAGTAATAAGGAGAGACTGGATAAGCTGGAACATTTTTTTTTCCCTGTAGTGTAGGAGGTTGAGGGTGACCTTCCAGAGGTTTATAAAATCATGTGGGGTAGAGATAACATCAATAGCCAATGTCTTTTCCCCAAGATAGTGGAGTCCAAATCAAGAGGGCATAGGTTTAAGGCAAGAGGGAATATTTTTAACAGGGACTCGAGGTGCAACCTTTTCCACCCAGAGGGTGGTGCATCTATGAAACGAACTACCAGAGGAAGTGGTAGAGGCAAGTATAATTATGAATTTTAAAAATATTTGGATAGATACTTAGATATGAAAGGTTCAGAGGGAAATGGTCAAATGCTACCAAATGAGGCGAGTTCTGTTCAGGAAATCTGGTCGACTGCATGACTGTCTTATACATTTTGAACTTTTCTAGTTTTCACCTCTGTCAGCAAGGCCTGAGCAACAGATTCCTCTTTTGTGAAGACTGATGCAAAATATACATTTAATACCTTATCTATGAATCCCACCTCCACGTGTAGTTCCTTTTTTTGGATTTTGGCTCATATGATAGTGTCCATACCTTCGAGCCACCAGTCTCAGATTCAAGTCCCACCTCGCCTGAGCTGTGTAATAACATCTCTGAACAGGTTGATTAGAAGATATATCATCTTTTTGGTCTGTGACTGACCCTACTCCTCACTTAACCTCTCTCTTACTATTTATATGCACATAGTAGAGTTTGGGATTTCCCTTTAAGTTAACTGCTAAACATTTCTCCTGGTTCATCTTTTTTTCCCTTATTTGCTTTTTCACAAACTTTCAATATTCCTGTTGATCCTAAATTGTATTTTCTTCCTTAGATCTGTTATAAGCATATTTTCCCTTTGTAACGTTAATTTCAACCGTCCTATTTGGTCTCTTTTGCTGATAGGAACAGGACTGTGGCCTTTCCTGTTGAAAGCTCAAAATGGGCAATCAGGCACATGGCCTATGTGATTTTTCTCCATTGTTTTAACTGTTTCATAAAATTATATTGAGCAATTTTAATTCAATTTCGTGGGTGGTTACAAAGGAAATGTTAAAATATGTTTTGTATTATTTTCTTGCACTGCTGTTTCTTCCCTTTCTCTCTATACTAATTGTAATAAAGTCGCTGGATACAGTCTTAAAGTTCTTCACTTTGTTCCTTTCCTCTCCCCTAATTCAGGAACTTTGTGAAGTTGCATTTGTGTCACATAGTTTTAGTTACTTCTCTTGATGAGCATAACCTACACGGTGTTCATTACTACTCCTGCTACATACATTAGTATATGTTATGTCAGGCACCATAAAAATTTGCATGATGGCATCCAAACCAATTTCATTTTTTTTGAAGTGGATTTTTTGGGTACATACCAAAATTATTGATGCTTATGCAATGTTTGGTATTTTTCATGACTATTATAGGACTTATGAAATTATACTGAATGGTGGAACACCTTATGAAAAAGGTTTAGAAGTGGATCCAACAGTTTCCAAGAGAGGTGAGATTTATCTAGTTTATGCAATTATTCCTGATTCCTTTAACCATATACTAACCTAGTTTGCTCCTTCTGCTTTAGCTACTTTTTTTCAACATTTAATGGTGTCCAGAAAACAACCTAAGCTGCTGGTGAAGCTGAGGTCACCAACCAGAAAAATGAGAGCTATTCTCAAGTAGGTATTGATATTTATTTTGAAAGATATATTTTTAGTATGACTAGATCATGGCAACTTAAATAAAGGTTTCCTTTGTGAATATACATTTTCATTGACTATGAAATATAAGTGGACATTGCCCTTATCAAAACAAAGTATGCAAGTAGCGTCAATATTGATTTATGCTTATCGTTCATTTACGATATTCGCAGGATGCGTCAGGGGATGAATTCTTATAGCCGATCTCCCACTTATTTGCCATAACTTAATCTGAGGGGCTACAGATAAACCCCAGAAAATAGTGTGTAAACAGCATGAGGAATAAAATAACAGCAGCAGGCCATTCAGTCCATTGAGCTTACTCCATCATTTAATGTGATCATGGATAATTGAACTCTTCAATGCCTTTAACTCACATTAGCCCCATAACACTTTACACCTTTGTTTTCAAGAATATATCAACCGCTACTTTAAACATAGTTAAAAGACTGAGCTTCTGCAGCCTTCTCAAGTAAAGAGTTCCAAGATTCCCTACCTTCTGAGTATAGAAATTTCTTGGACCTAAGTTACATTTCCTATATCTTTAAATTATGCCTCTTCATTCTCGAGGGGGGCGGGGGCGTATTCGATCTGAGTTACTCATCACATTAATCATAGCCTCTTTTGTAAGCACTGTGTTTATGTGGCAAATCCAGTTAAGTTTCTGGTTAATGGTAACCTCCCCAGGATGTTGATAGTGGGGAAAACAGTGATGGCAACACTATTAAATGTCTACAGGTGGTAGTTAGATTGTCTCTTATTGATGTTGATCACTGCTTGGCATTTGTGTGGTGCGGATGTTACTTGCTACCTATCAGCCCAAACCTGGATACTGTCCAGAATTTGAACACTGATTACTTCATTTTTTGAGAAATTGCGAATGATGCTGAACATTGTGCAATCATTGGCAAACATCCCCGCTTCCGACCTTACGAAGAAGGGAAGGTAATTGATGAAGTTGCTGAAGATGGTTGGGCTTAGGACACTACCCTGAGGAACTTCTACAGAGATGTCCTGGAGCTGAGATGACTGACCTCCAACAACCACAACCATTTTCCTATGTGTCAGGTATGACTCCAATCAGCCTGATACCCATTGATTCCAGTTTTGCTAGGACTCCTTGATGCTAGGACTTCCTGAAGAAGGGCTTATGCCCGAAATGTCGATTCTCCTGTTCCCTGGATGCTGCCTGACCTGCTGTGCTTTTCCAGCAACACATTTTCAGCTCTGATCTCCAGCATCTGCAGACCCCACTTTCTCCTCCTTGATGCCACACTGGTTGATTGTAGCCTTGATGTCAAGAGCTGTTTGAACCAAGGTTGTAATGAGGTCAGGAACTGAGTGGTCACTGAGCAGGTCATTATTGAGCAGGTGCTGCTTGGTAACGCTGTTGATTGAGAGTAAGCGGATGGGGCAGTAATTGGCTGGGTTGGATTTATCCTGCCTTTTATCTACAGGACATACGAAGACAACTTTCCACATTGTCAGGTAGATGCCAATGTTGTAACTGTACTGGAAAAGCTTGGGCTAGGCGTGCAGCAAATTCTGGAGCACAAGTCTTTTGTATTGTTGCCGGTATGTTGTCATGGTCAATAGCCTTTGCAGTATCCGGTGCCTCCGATCATTGCTTGATATGGAGTGAATCAAATTGGCTGAAGATTGGTTCCTATATTGTGGGGGGAACTGAAGGACGTAGTTTGGGCTGAAGATTGTAGCGAATGCTTCATCTTCATCTTTTGCACTGATGTGCTGGGCTTTTCTATCATTGATGACTGGGATATTTGAGGAGCCTGCTCCTCCAGTGAGTTGTTTAATTTTCCACCACCATTCTGGATTGAATGTAGCAGGACTGCAGAGCTTAGATCTGATCCATTGGTTGTGGGATTGCTTAGCTGTGTCTGTTACTTGCTACTTATGCAGTTTGACATTTAAGTAGTCCTGGTTAGTACCTTCACCAGGTTGACACCTCATTTTCGGGTATGACTGGTGCTGCTTCTGGCATGTCCTCCTGCACTCTCCAGAAAACCATGGCTGATCCTCTGGATTGATGGAAATGGTTGAGTGGGGGATATGCCGGGCCATGCTGATTATGCTGTTGATGGCTGACAGCACCTCATGGATGCTCAGTCTTGTGTTGCTAGATCTGTTCCAACTCTATCCTATTTCGCACAGTGATATTGCCACACAAGATAATGGAGGTTGCCATCAAAGTGGAGATGGGACTTGGTCTCCACAGGGAGATGGTTTGCGTACCAGGGATCCACGCATAGCTTGGTGCAGCCACACACAAAGGTGGCCATCAGGGTGAAGGTAGCATTTGGTGTGTTTTCTCCCCCTTTGTCTAGATCTTTGTACATGGTATCCCTTTGGATACAGGTCGAGAGTGTGATGTCGGAAAAGCACAGCAGGCCAGGTAGCATCCGAGGAGCGGGAGAATCGACGTTTCAGGCATGAGTCCTTTATCAAGAATTAGCTCATGCCAGAAACGTTGATTATCCTGCTCCTCGGCTGCTGCCTGACCTACTGTGCTTTTCCAGCACCACACTCTCAACTCTGATCTTCAGCATCTGTAGTCCTCACTTTCTCCTAGTCCCTTCGGATATGGTCCATCTTTGATCTCCACATGAAGTGGAAGATGGCCTGGTAACTGCAGCGGCGCAGGTTCGGGGTATAGGCCAGACCTGCATCACTTATAACAAGGAGAAAGTGAGGACTGCAGATGCTGGAGATCAAAGTTGAAACTTTATTGCTGGAACAGCACAGCAGGTCAGGCAGCATCCAGGGAACAGGAGATTCGACGTTTCGGGCACAGGCCCTTCTTCAGTTTCCTGAAGAAGGGCCTGTGCCCGAAACGTCGAATCTCCTGTTCCCTGGATGCTGCCTGACCTGCTGTGCTGTTCCAGCAATAAAGTTTCAACTCACTTATAACAACACTCAGAGTACCTCACACTTAATGACCAGTTTTTTACCTGACAGAGAGGGCGACCCATGCTCCCATCGGCCCAGTTTCAGCCTCACTTTAGTGACACACTCCTCCCAAGACTTGGCGCACGCCCCAGCCCCTCCAAACCAAATACTCAGCACCTTCAGGTGGCCTGTCCTTACCATTGGGGGGATAGAGGATTGGTCAGCCCAGTTTCCAAAGAGCACGGTCTCACTCTTGCCATGATTTACCTTGGCCCCTGAGGCCTGTTCAAACTGGTCACAGATGCACAAGAGTCTGTGTACTGACAGTGGATCCAAATGGAAAATGGCAGCGTCATTCATGTACAGGGAGTCCTTGACCTGTAGGCCCCCACTGCCACGAATAGTCACTGCTCTCAGGCTTGTATCCTTCCTGATGGACTTGGCAAATGGCTTTATACAGCACATAAACAAAGCAGGAGTGAGTGGCAGCCCTGCCTGACTCCAGATCTGATTGAAAAGCTTTCTGATTCCCGCTCAATGATTGAGACTGCACTAATGATGTTGGTGTAGAGCAGTCAGATCCAATTGCGGATTACCTCCCCAAGCCCATTTTGGAGAGAACACCTCTTATGTACATGTGCGATATCCTGGTTCAGCCTAATGAGGCAAGTGTCCATCCCCTTGTCCTACATGTAGGTGATTGCATCCCTGAGTAGTGCGACACTCTTAGCGCAGGTTTGGTCGGCCTGAATCACCGATCCCAGAGCAGATGTGACCCAGTTGGTAATGATCTTTGATAAGAATTTGTAATCCACATTTAACAGTGAGATTGGTCGCCAACTTCTAATTTCCTCCCTCTTCACCTTCTGCTTATAGATGAGAGTGATGATGCCTTTCCTCATGGATTCGCTCATGGTACCTGCCAGAGGTATACTGACATATACCTCCAGCAGGTCCTGCCCAATCAAGTCCCATAAAGCAGAATAGAACTCAACTGGTAAGCCATCGCTTCCAGGAGTTTTATTATTTTCAAAGGTTTTGAGGGCCTTGGTTAGCTCATCCAGAGACAGCGGCTGGTCCAGCCTCTCCCGCGTTTTGTCATCTAAGACCTCCATGATAGAGGACAGGAACAACTGGGAGACCACGCTGCTGGTGGGCTTCATGTCATACAGTCTGGCATCGAAAGATTTGCTGATCCTCATGATGTCAGACTGAGATAACATTTTCGAGCCATCATCTTCCTTCAGGCTGCTGAGTACAGAACTCTCCTTGTGCACCTTCTGCAAAAAGAAACATGAGCACGTCTCGTCCTGCTCCACAGAGTGGACCGTGGAATGGAAGATTATCTTGGAGGCCTCCAAAGCAAAGAGTGAGGTTTGCTGGCCCTTCATCTCCTGGAGATCCTCCATGATATTGACCCCCATTGTCTGCAGCAGGAGTAGGTTCTGCATATTTTCCTGGAGTTTTGACAGTTTACCCCACATCTCTCTTACCTTCTGCACACCTTTGAGGATAAAGAACCTCTTGATGTTCGCTTTGACCATTTCTCACCAACTGGGGGTCAACAACTTCGCATTCAACTTCTATGTTCCCTTGCCAGCTCGCTGCTCATCCTGCTGGTGACAGTTGGCCAGCAGGAGGCAATGGTCAGAGAAGAACACCGCTTGACGTTGGCGGATCTGACCAAGGACGCTCGGGACACAAACAGGTAATCTGTCCTTGAGCGGACAGATCTGTCACCCCGTGACCAGGTGTATCTATGCTGTGCTCCATCTGCAAGGGTCCTGAAGACATCGTGCAGCAGTCTCCGACTAGAATGACCAGCCTGGACATAGCCAGCAACAGTGGAATTTGCTGCAGGATGGCCAACCACTCACTGTTTCTCGCTGGGGCATACACATTAATAAGTCTCAGGGGAGCATTTCTGTACATAACGTCTGTGATGAGGAGGCGCCCACCCACCACCTCCTTAACCTTGGGGATGATGATGTTGCGTGCTCGCAGCAGGATACCAGGCTGGAGGAGCAGTTTTCATTTCCCCCGACCAAATTGACGGCGCTCAAGATTAACCATTTCCTCAACAAGCTCACAGTTGTTGAATCCTGAAAACATTGAGGAGCTCAAAAGGGATAACGCAGGTTGGAGAACTGTGAAGCCCCTCTTTGAGTCTCCAGTGGACTGGTGGGAAATGGCTAAGAAAGCCAACATGGAGACACACCATGCAGAAGATTTAATGCTATGCATGTTAATGCTGGCAATTTTAACCCATTTTAAAGTTTATAAGGTTACCAGTGTCCATTCACCAACGGTTGTGTCACTGGAGTGGCTGTCTGCATCCCTGTGGTGTGGGCGAACTGTTGGACCCTCGCAGGACTAAGGTAGCTGTCCAGTTCCTCCCTAGAGCCATTTCCCCGGTCTGGTGGCATCAGGCTGAGACCAGGGTCAGCAGAGTCCAGTTCTGAGTCTGACAGATGGACTGTCAGAGGATCGCAACTCCCAAATGCTGTGGTGCAGTAGGTATGCCCTGGTTCTCAGCAGTTGGGGCTGAGCATTACCAGTCCCCTCAGAGGGTCCGTCATTTCCAGGTTGGGGGGTACTACTCTCCACTTCCCCCATGGCGCTCAGCCTCTTTTTCTGATCGTGGCTATCCTTTCCCCCCCTTTGCTATCAGAGGAGCTGCTGATGTCATCCTCATGTAGCTATGTTTTCCCATTTTGCTATGAGGTTTTGAGGGTCTGGTGGGTTTTCCTTCTCCTGTATTTCACCGGTATCCACTCCTCCGCCTCTTTGGTTTCCTCCTCTTCCATTGACTCCCATCTGTCTAGCTGGAGGTTAGTTTGGTTGCTGTGCCTCCACACTAACTGCTGTATAAAGTTAGGGAACGGTTTACCGAGCATCACAGCCAGATCTGCAGGGGCTGACTGGACCTCCCAGTCACCGCCCATTTCAATTCCCCCAACAACTCCCTTTCCGACATGACCATCCTTGGCTTCCTCCATTGCCAAAGAGAAAGTGAGGACTGCAGATGCTGGAGATCAGATGGAGGAAGAGCGCCTCATCTTCCGCCTAGGAATCCTCCAACTACAAGGGATGAACTCAGCAACACGACGGTTGGAGGAAGAGCGCCTCATCTTCCGCCTAGGAACCCTCCAACCACAAGGGATGAACTCAGATTTCTCCAGTTTCCTCATTTCCCCTCCCCCCACCTTGTCTCAGTCAAATCCCTCGAACTCAGCACCGCCTTCCTAACCTGCAATCTCCTTCCTGACCTCTCCGCCCCCACCCCACTCCGACCTATCACCCTCACCTTGACCTCCTTCCACCTATCGCATTTCCAAAGCCCCTCCCCCAAGTCCCTCCTCCCTACCTTTTATCTTAGCCTGCTGGGCACACTTTCCTCATTCCTGAAGAAGGGCTTATGCCCGAAACATCGATTCTCCTGTTCCTTGGATGCTACCTGACCTGCTGCGCTTTTCCAGCAACACATTTTCAGCTTCCTCCATTGCCAAAACAAACCACAGCTCCTATTGGAGGAACAACACCTTATCTTTCACCTGGGCATTCTACAGCCCCGAGAATTCCACACTGAGTTCTCCAATTTCAAATAACCTCCCTCCTCATCCTCCGACACCATTCGTAGCTCCTACCCCTCTCTGCCACTGCTCTCTGCCATCAACTGGATTCATTCCTTCCATTGACTAACCAGGTCATACCCTCTACCTGTTTTCACCTATCCCCACTTCACCACCCTGCCCCCGCCATCCCCTTTTTCTACAGCTCCCCCTGTACCCACCCACAGTCCTGAAGAAGGGTTACAGACGAAACGTCAACTTCTCCATCTCCTGATGCTGCCTGATTTGCTGTGTTCTTCCAGACTCCTACCTGTCTGTTCCACTCCAGCCTGCTCTTCTTTCTGGGTGCCTCTTGACTCAGTTCTGTTGCTGGATGGTGGTGCCTTCTGTTGCTGGATGGTGGTGCCTTGCTGATCCTTGGCATCCACGGCACACATTGCCGCCGCCCGTCCCCCCATTTTGGGCAGGCCTTGTACATTGGCCTACTTCTCCACACAGGTTACAGCTTTTGGAGACCTTGCAGTCCTTGGTCAGGTTGTTTGCAGTTCCAACAAACGGTCACCTTACAGTCCGCCGCCATGTGCCCTGCCCTCCCGCAGGTTCAGCACACTCTAGGCAGCCCTGCATACGTCGGGTAGCCTCTGCTTCCTCCATTCGCGAGGCTGGAGGGTGATGGAGGATGTTCCCATGGCATCCACCTTCAGGGTCACCTTGACCAGTTGTTTACTGGTCCAGATTCCAAACAGGTCTACAACGTCGGGAAGGTAAGGATGTCTGCTGCTGGGACGTGTGGGATGTATGTATGGATTGTAATATTCCTGGTCCTCATGCAGGGAGAACATACATTGGCGCTGCAGACAGGATGGAGAACAGAGCCTCTTTTTCCTCAAATATCTTCTGGAGACATTCACATTGCTTCACGCTCCTGAAGGTCACATTGAAATATCCACTGCTGTGAAAATCCTGTAGGCAGTTGGTGTCTGCTGTTTGGAACCCACGAGAAAAGTCGGATCGACCAGTGTACATTCTTCCACCTTCTTCACAGTCTTCCGGATTGTGTTCTGGACTCCCTGGCCTGGGCCATGGGTGGCTGCTGAGGGCATTGCTCCACTTTGGATTTCCCCGAGTTAGCATTAGTCCGAAGCCAACATGAAGATTCACCAAGAACAGGTCAGTTCAATCCAACATCCAATCACAATCCAGCGACCGCAGTTTGCCAATGTGACAGTGACCCATTCATTCCTACTCTTTGTTTTATGTCTGTTAGCCAATCTTTAATCTATATTAGTACAATGCCTTCTATACCATGTGTTTTATTTTGATATCCAAACTCCTGTGGGAAACCTGTGGGAAATCCAAATATACCATATGCGTTGAGTCCACTTTATCAATTTTCTTCATAAATCATCAAAAGTTTGTCAACAAGGGTGATTTTCCACTTGCAAATTCATCCAGATTAAGACCAATCAGATTACTTTTATTCAAATGTCCATTTGTCACATCCTTACTGATGGTTTCTAGCATTTTCCATTCTACTTATATCAGGCTGATGGGTCTGTAGTTCCCTGATATTTGCTCTTAAATAGCTGGTTAACATTTGCAAGCTTCCAATCTGCAGGAATCATTCTGGAATCTACAGAGCTTTGGAAGATGATTGCCAGTCCATCGACTATCCAGGGTTTCTCCAGATAGACAAGTGTCACTGTGAAAATAAGCTCCCTAGGTTAAGTAGATTGAGCTGATGCAAACTTGGACAAAAGAGTTGAACTTAAGAGGAGGAAGAAGGAAAACTTGCCTTCACTAATGTGCTGCCACTATTTAATAAAGATAGTAAGGAAAAGCCAGGGAACTACTGACTGGTGAGCCTGACATCAGTGGTGGGCAAGTTGTTGGACGGAATCCTCAGGGACAGGATTTACACATATTTGGAAAGGCAAGGACTGATTATGGAGAGTCAGCATGGCTTTGTGCATGGGAAATGAGTTTTTTTTGAATAAGTAAAAAAGAGGATTGACGAGGGCAGAGCAGTGGACGTGATCTACAGTAGTCCTCCCATATCTGCAGGGAATAAGTTCCAAGACCTACCATGCCCAAAACCGCGGATAGGAGCGAACTCATTCATTTAATTGGGAAATTTACCTTCCTGGCAGCTCCCAGTCCCTGGTTCTGGAAGGTTCCCTATAATATGTTCAGGCTGCGTTAAACTGCGGGTAACTGAAACCGCGGAAAATGATTCCATGGATACGAGGGTCACCCTGTTTATGGACTTCAGTAAGGCGTTCGACAAGGTTCCTTGTGGGAGACTGGCTAGCAAGGTTAGATCTCACGGAATACAGGGAGAATTAGCCATTTGGATACAGAGCTGGCTCAAAGGTAGAAGACACGGTGGTGTTGGAGGGTTGCTTTTCCGGCTGGAGGCCTGTGACCAGTGGAATGTCACAAGGATCGGTGCTGGGTCCACTACCTTTCGTCATTTATATAAAAGATTTGAATGTGAAGATAGGAGATATAGCTTGCACATTTGCAGGTGACATCAAAATGGACAGCAAAGAAGGTACCTCAGAGTACAACAGGATCTTGATCCAATGGGCCAGTGGCCTGAGATGTGGCAGATGGAGTTTAATTTAGAAAAATGCAAGGTGCTGCATTTTGGAAAAGCAAATCAGAGCAGGACTTATACTCTTAATGATAAGATTCTAGGGAGTGTTACTGAACAAAGAGACCTTGGAGTTCAGGTTCATACTTACTTGAAAGTACAGTTTCAGGTAGATAGGATAGTGAAGAAAGCGTTTGGTATGCTTTCCTTTGTTGGTCAGAGCATTGAGTACAGGAGTTGGGAGGTCATGTTGTGTCTGTACAGGATATTGGTTAGGCCACTTTTGGTGTATTGTGTGCAGTTCTGGTCTCCTTCCTATTGGAAAGATGTTGGAAACTTGAAAGGATTCAGAAAAGATTTATAAGGATTTTGCCAGGGTTGGAGGATTTGAGCTGTAGGGAGAGGCTGAATAGGCTGATTTCCCTGGAGTGTCGGAGGCTGAGGGGTGACCTTGTGGAGGCTTATAAAATCATGAGGGGCATGGATAGTCTTTTCTCTGGGTGGAGGAGTTCAGATCTAGAGGGCATAGGTTTAGGTTGAGAGGGGAAGGATATAAAAGAGATCTACGGGACAACATTTTCATACAGAGGAATGAGCTGCCAGATGAAGTGGTGGAGACTGGTTCAATTGCAGCATTTAAAAGGCACCTGGATGGGTATATGAATAGGAAGGGTTTGGAGGGATATGGACTAAGTGCTGGCAAATGGGACTAAATTAGGTTGGGATAGCTGGTGAGTATATACATGTTGGACCAAAAGGCCTGTTTCTGTGCTGTACTTCTCTGTGTGTCTATGACCATGCTGCATTTGATTGAGGAGCCCGAGCTAAATTGGAGTCATTGGAAATTTGGGGGAAAAGTCTGTGTCATACTTGGCACATAGGAAGATGATTATGGCTGTTGAACCTACATCATTCTTAGTCCCATGATGTCATTGTAGGGGTTTGTCAGGGTAGTTTTGTAGGCCCAACACCTTCAACTTTGCATCATTTTCCTTCTTTCGTAATGTCAGACGTGGAAATGTTCACTGATTGCACTATGTTCAGCCCAACTCAAACTTTCTCAGATACTGAATCAGCCTGTGTCTAAACGCAGCAAGACCTGAACTGAATTGGGTCTTTAATTAGGTTCAATCAGAGATCCCTGGCTGACAGATAAGAACAGGAGTGTCAGACAACTTATTCACTCTGAGAGTTGGCTCTGAGAGAGCTGGACCAGTGGCAAGGACTCTTGCACTGACTACTGACAAGTAACACATGTCACACACATACCAGGTAATGACTATCTCCAGCAAGAGAGAATTACCATAGCTCCATGGTTTTGATGGCATTATCATCACTGAATTTTCCATCATCAGCATCAGTGATGAGAAACTGAATTGGACTAACCAATAAGTACTGTGGCTACAAAAGCAGGTCAGAGGCTGGAAATTTTGGGAATTCTGCAATAAGTCTGGTGAACTTCCAATGTCCTCCCTCTATGGTAATTATATCTTTTCAGAGATATTAAGATGACCAGGCTCCTATATAATTAAAGCAAGACTTCACTATTTTAGTCCTTAAAAATTCTTGAAATGAAGGCTAACGATCCATTTACTATCCTAATTGTATGCTACATCTGAATGTTAGCCTTCACTGTCTTATTGACACGTCCTTTTGCATTTGTACACTGTCTAATTATCGATTTGAGTGGATGCGTGTTGCTCCAACAAAACTCAAACTCAATACTGTCTAGTAAAAAGCAGCTCACCAGATTGGCACCACACCCACTGCCTCCAACATTGACTCCTTTCATCACCAAGGTATAGTAGCAGCAATGTGTGCCATTTATATTGCATCGATTCACCAAACTTTCTTGGACAGCAGTTTCTAAGCACATGACCTGCACTTTCTAGAAGAAACAGGTGAGCAGGTCCATGGAAACACTATGTCTTGCATGTTCCCCTCCACGCCACCCACCATCTTGACTTCAAACTGTTTTCCTGTTACTGTGTCAAAGTCCTGCGTACTGCCTGCACCATAAGGACTTCAGTGGTTCAAAACAGCAGCTCACCATGACTTTATCAGTGATAATTATGAATGTGCAATATATATTGTCCTAGCCAGCAATGCCCATATCTCATGAATGACTTTTTCTTCTGAAAGGGAAGGAGGCAAAGGGATTTCTTTCACAGCCACATGAAATGTGATTTGTTGCTTTAAATTACTGAGGTGGGACAGAAATTGAAATAATTGCACAGAGGGTGCAATCCTGTCACCAAGTCACCCCTGATGTACACATGAAGAGTCCTTGCCACTGATCCAGTTCCCTCAGAGCTAGCTCTGAAAGTGAGCAAGATGTCTGACACCCCTGTTCTTATCTGTCAGCCAGGAGTCCCTGATTGGGTCAGATTAACAACCCCAATCAGGGAACTCATATTCAAATTTTAAGATGCCCCAATTTGTTCAATTGTGTGTGTGTGCCTGGTCTTCAATGAATTCATTGTGTTTTGAGAATATGAATAAATTTCAAGACATTCCTATCTTTGGAGAGTTTGCAGAAAAACCAGTCAGATATGCTCTGCACAAGGAGATTTGTGTAAGATTTTGAAATATTGAGTCTTTATTTTCCTTATCTGGAAACCGATACCCAAGCAAAATACTTGAGCTTCATTGTGATGTCATACGTACAGGATCATGATAGTGTTATTTCATTGCACTGTGACAACACAATGCGTATAAAGAACAGAAGACTACAATGCTTCTGTTTCTCAGATACGAAATCAGCCCAAATGCAGCGACACCTGGCTGACCTGGTTACAATCACCACAGAAACTGAGTTGAAGCAACTCAAAATCAAACTGTAAGAAAAACACATGTAGATTAGGGAGTAGATGATATATTCAAAGACTTTAGAGATAGATAGTTTGGCTACAGGTTGGATTTTACAAGGAAGGATGGGTTAAACCTTTTTTTAATTGAGTGTATTTATGATAGCTGACGTGACGGAAATGAGACAATACAGAAGAGGGAAAACCACTTGAGGCAGTGGTAGTTGGATTTTTGTTAAGCAAAGAGTTAAAAAGTTTTTGGGATAGGTGGGGATGTTGATTTGCCATTAAAATCAGGATCAGCTAATAGTCTTAGTAAATGGCAAAACAAGATTAAGGGGCTGAATGGCCTCTTCCTGCTTCTGATTTGTATATTCCTTTCCATTAGCCTGGAATCAGGAAGGGGAGATGAATAGTCAGCTGCTTTTGGGAATTGGGTCAAGGGAGTCGAAGATGGGTCTCAAGATAAACCCAGAGAAGCCATGGCAGGGATAGACTAGAAACTAGAGAAAGGTGTACATTTAGGGCTAGGAATTTGTTGTAGAGCGAGCCTTGGAAGAAATTTGGTTCAGTGGATTAAGGGGCTTCAACATAACAATATATATGATTGAACATACTGCAGAATTCACCATAATAAAATACTTCAATGAGTTTAGTTAATAACACACTTGGTCTTTGAAATGCATGATCATGTCTCATAGTAACTTTTCTTTCTATTTAATTCAAGTTGAAAGTAATGGAATGTAATATTTGTAAATCATATCTGATATTATGTCTAAGAAATTATGTCAAGATTTAATGTAGTCACATGCTGAAATGGAATTATTTTATCAGCAAGTTGCATCCATAAGTGGACACTGCAGAAGCTGTGAAATAGTGATGTCCAACATTCTGCGGCTATTGTATAGTACAGGTGCACAATCCTTTATCCGAAATGCTTGGGACCAGCTGGTTTTTGTGATTCAGAATTTTTTGGATTTCAGAATAAATGAAAGTTTGAAGGTGAAATTTTTTAAAATCTTACCGGAGGAGCAGATTCACTCAGTAAAACAGGCCTTGAGAGAGAATTGAGGCCTGCCGGTGCTGAGCCACGCTCCTTCCATGTTGCATCTGAATGACACGCATCGAGTGGGTGTTGACTGGGTTAACTGTTTGCACGTCAAACAACCTTGTTAATGAGAAAAAAACGTCACAAAAAACCTTCGGACTTTGGAGCTTCAGAATTTTGGAATTTCAGATAAAGGATTGTCTACCTGTAGTTACAGTTAAATTGCCTCCATATTAAGTGCATTTTTTTTTACAGCTTACTTCCAGAAACTTTAGTTGGCCCAAATTGCTACATCCACCTACTGGCATTCTATCGACAGTTACTTGCTGATGCACTTCTTAAAGACAGACTTAATATGCAAAAAGCTGGTGAGAGCACAGGCCAAAAGCCTGCACTACCTCCAAAAATGAAAGTTGCTGTTTAATGTGAGAAAAACCTAACATAAAGCTATGTATGTTAGTTATCAATTTTATAAGTTGATTGTCTTTTGCAACAGTATCTTTAATCTAAGATAAAATTTAAAAAGCCACCTTGTTTCAATATATCCCTTACCCCCATGTTGGTGTTTGAAAAAGCTGAGATGGTTGTGAATTGCTCAGAATATTTGCATTCTTGTTTTTGCTTCCAAAGTGGATAACTTCTCACTTGTCCATATTATACTCCAGCTTCCAAGATACTGTGAACAGTCTTGCAGAAAAATCATAATGTGGCTGTACACATAGAACAGATCATAGAATCCCTCCAGTTTGGAAACAGCCCGTTCAGCCCAACAAGTCCACACCAACCCTCCGAAAAGTAACCCACCCAAATACATTCCTTTACCCTATTACCCTATATTTACCCCTGACTAATACACCTGACCTACATATTCCTGAACATTACGGGGAATTTAGCATGGCCAATTCGCTTGACCTGCACACCTTTGGATTGTGGGTGGAAACCCACACAGACACGGGGAGAATATGCAAACTCCTGAGGCTGGAATCAAACCTTGGTCCCTGGCACTGTGAGGCAGCAGTGGTATCCACTGAGCTACTGTGCTGCCTGCACAATCATGGAATGGAAGAATTTTCCGTATACAGAAGTGTCAGGTTGGTGAGTTGAAGTGTGTATGGTGAAATGAGTGCAGTTGATAACTCTTATACTTAACGGGACCCTACTAATTCAGCAAATGCTCTATTGGAGCATTGGTCAGCGACCAATTCCCTGATTAACCTAAATCACTCAGCACTGGTTGTCTGGCATATATGTACATGATCACCACAGTCGGGCCCTTATCTAGTTATTTTTCTCCTTCGTTTGCTTGGTGAGTGCTGTGTTGCCTTCCACATGCAACCTTTCCCCTCTCTCTGTCCTCGCATTGCAGACTCTCTCATGCCTTTATGACAAGATTTATTAAAGATGCCACTGCTATTTTGCAGCTTTGCTGCCACAATGCTGCCTTCCCTTATCTGGGAATCTCTACTTGCTGCTCCTCTGTGTGCCTTTGTCAGAATGGGCAAAAATATGCACCCTTTGAAGGGCACTGCCTGCACTTTCCAACTCCTTTTAAGGTGTCAGCAATACACCTGTGATTTAACTTGTGGAGATTCTGTGGCACTTGTTGTAAATTTTAAAAGCTTCATAAAATGATATCTGACCTTTCTGAATAAATCAAATAAGCTTAAAATTTCTCCTTAATTGTATAAAGCCCATGAGTTGTGTTTCAGAAACCTGACTGATGTAAATCAGTTCTAGCTAAAGGCAGCTGCCGTCATGAACTAAACATGTGTAAAGTACATTGTGTCCCGTTACCTCGCAAAACTATTGAGTGTCAGTTTCAAGGTGGGATTTGTGCAATCTGAGCTCCAGTATTATGCTGGCTAAGGCTAAGACTTAATGTGCCCACAAAATTTCTCATTGAGTCTCCAAAGCCCCAGAAAAATGTTGAGAATGCTGAATTGTTAATCTGTGTGCTTTTACCTTATCCATTTACTTTCAAGAGATTTTGGATCTCAAAATACCTAATCATTATTTATACGTGTATACAAGCCTCTTGTGATTCACATTACTATGAAAATGGGAGGGGAAGGATCAGGGTAACCATGAAAATTTTCAGGCAAGGCTAGTTTGAGTCCAGGACAAAGAAAGCAGCTGGGTTGGAAGTTCCTCTCTGTATCAACTGTGTCTGAATGCAAGCTTTTTTGATTGTTTCAACATAACACCTATGGATACTGGGTGGGTGACAATGGGAAAGGGGTATATGTTGGGACATGGAAATTGTGGGGGAGGGTGGTAGATAGGGAGGTGAATGGAGTGGAGGGCATAGAAACATAAAAAAAGGGACAAGATTAAGCCATTCTGTTCATCGAGACTGCTCCATCATTCAGTATGATCATGGCAGGACATCCTACTCAGTACCCTGTTCCTGCTTTTGCCCCATACCCTTTAGCCCTAAGAGCTATATCTACCTCTTTCTTGAAACCATTCAATTTTTTGGCATCAAACGTTTTTTGTGGCACAGAATTCCATAGACTCATCACTCTCTGAGTGAAGGAGTTTCTCCTCATCTCAGACCTAAATGGCCTACCCTATATCCTTGTACTGTGACTCCTATTTCTAGACTCCTCAAGTGTCATTGGGAACATACTTTCTGCATTTAACCTGTCTAGCCATGTTAGAATTTTGTAATTTTTTATGAAATTCCCCCCTCACTTTTCTAAACTCTATTGAATATAGTCTTAACTTCCAGTGTCTGTACTGCCAGTACTGTCATCCCAGGAATCAGTCTGTTAAATCTGTGTTGCACTCACCCCAGAGCAAGGCAGGTAGAGCGAGAAAAAAGGAAACTTCAGAAAACACCATGCCCCAGAGGAAAGGCATTGTATCAATTAATGGAATAATCAATTATCCAAATGAAGCTCCCGCCCATAATCAAGGGATAATCGAGGTTCTGCTTTACTTCAGCCCAGTTGTATTAAAAAAATCTGTTAAGCTCTCTAGCCCTTGGAAATTGACTTGGAGAAGTGAATGATTTGGACATGTTAAGAGGATGGGCAAATGCATGGCAGATGAAGTAATAATGTAGATAAATGTGAGGTTATGCCTGCCTTGCTCCCTCTCTTTGTCTCAGTCCTGGTGTGGGGGGTGGGGGGCAGATAGACTGGACACCAAAAGCAAGATTGCTACTGCCTTGTGCGGGGGGGGGGTGAGTTTCAAAATAGCATGTGCACACACTCAACTTCTTACTGTTCAACTGCCCTGTATAGGACCATGTTGGAGAGATTATCTGGGGAAGGGGGTTTTAGGGTACACCTCTGTGTAGAACTCCAGGCAAAGCATGGGGAGAGGGAGAGGTCATTCATTTTTAGATGGTGCCTGGGCTCCAATCGATGTCCAGGACTGTTCTCGGCAGCATTTCAGTAAGCCGAATTCACTTTTAATCATTGTAAACAAAAGACGCAATCAGTGTTGGAAACGACTCTTTGATGTAATGTTTTTAATTGGGACTTTGAGATCTTCTTTGGATAACTGATATTCAGATAATCGAGGTTCGTCTGTAACCAGCCTGCCTTAGCATGCACCTGTCTCATGTCCAACAGGCCCAATTTAGTTTCACAATTCACCATGGCTAATTCTGCTCCCCTGCCCCCCCCAAACTGGAATAAAAATTGTATTTTGGGGTCGTTTCCACAAATAAGAATCTGCTGAATCAGAAAGTTTCCTGCCTTCATGGTGAAAATACTGCCCTTTTGTTTTGAATGATGTTAAAGAATAGCATACATAAGGCAATAAGACTAAACAAATGTATAAATCCTTAGGTAACAGCATGGAACCGGACTGAGAAGCCAATCTAAGTGATTCTCTGGCTAGACTGGATAGATAAGAATCCAGTGGTCAAGTTTTGTGCAGTTCTTCCCAGTTAGATTATGGTTAAGAGGCATTGTGGAAGATGTACTTAACAGTCATGATTTGGAGTGCTGGTGTTGGACTGGGGTGTACAAAGTTAAAAATCACACAACACTAGGTTATAGTCCAACAGGTTTATTTGGAAGCACCAGCATTCGAGGCGCTGCCTCTTTATCGGGTGGGTGTGGAACAGGACCATAAGACACAGAATTTATATCAAAAGGGTTACAGTGTCATGGAGCTGTATTGATATATTAAACAAATTTAGATTAGGCCTTTCATCTTTTAGGAATGGGATTATACTAGTTTTGGCTCTTTAATATGTAGATCCCAGAACTCCTTTTAAGTTATTTTATCAAAATAGCTTCAGCTTTTCTAACAATAGGTGCCATTTCCACTCAGATAATGCATTAAAGGCATGAGGTTAAAGTCTGTATTGCAATATTGAGTTAGACTGCTTCTATTTCTAAAGTGTGAATTATGGAATCTTACATGCATTTATGCAGTTTTGAGCAAAATAAAATGTAATTCTGCAAATACTAATTCACCCCATAAACTGAGGCAACCTGAGGACTGCAACCTAACGTTTGGTGATTTTTAACTGCTTAACAGTGCCACATTGCAGACAAGGAGGACAAGGCAGAATAATTTTAAAACAAACTAAAACAGTTCTGGAGAAGGTCAACATTAGCAGTATTATACTTTTATTTTAGGGATGGTTTTACTTTTTCAGTCTTAGCACTGAAATCTGACTTTGCTTAGAACTATTTTTGTTTTGTGAAACTTAATTTGAAGGATTCAGACAAGGATTTCACCACTCATTTGGCAAACTATTCTTTACTTCAGTGTAAAAAAAAACTTTTTCTAATCTCCTCGTTCTCTTGTTAACAACTTCCAATAAATATCTGATTAATACTGATTTCATAACTAGAGGAATATTCTTTTACTGTATCACTCTATCGAAATGTCTCAGAATATTAAATCTTCTCAGCCTTCAAAGTGCCAAGAAAAGATAGTCTAAGTATTGCAAATTTCTTCTCATTATGGCCACTCCTTTTTATAGAAGGGCCAACTCTTCATTGACTCCTGTATCAAGATGTTAAACTTGGCTAAAACATAGCTGACTAATACTGTTTATTCCCATTTTACTGTGGCAACTCCATCAACTACATTCCCCACCCAAACTATTGTAACTTTGCCAAAGACGCTATGTGTTTTAGACCAGTTGGGCCAGTTCTTGTACTTCTTAAAATTTAGTTTGAACAAAGAGACTTTTGATGTGCACCTTTCAGCGTTGATTTACCTTGTTTACCTTTTTTGCAGATCTCATCTGTAACCCAGTGCTGGCGACATTTCCAGAACTGCTGGAACAAACTGATATTTTAGATGCTCTTAGGGTAAGTCTGTTGTCAGTCAGCATTACCGTTTTCTGATCATGGTCAAAACCGCAATTTATTTCAACAAGTTACTTTCTGCTTGATAATGCTGCATGCACCTGCCCTATATTCACTAATACAACCAATAGAATCCTGCTTCAAGTTTTCAGGTCTTGACCATCCCTATGTCCCTCTTGTCAGTCTTCCATTTTTCATTGTATATCAGTGTTTATAATGGAATACTCCAACCCATCTAAAATTGCAGAAGCACCTCCTCCTCTGCCAGTACTTAATGTTGACTCATTATCTTGTCCTCTTTGACTTTCATAGGCTTTGTTTTCACTACCAATTTTTGGTAGAAAAATAAATGAAATGCTCCATGGCATTGCCCTATCTTATTTCAGTAAATATTTCAGTCTCTGATCTACGTATGTCCAACTTCCACTGTATGTATTCTTTCGTATTTGCAACTCTTGTAGAGACAGATTTTACATTTGTTTGAGCTTCTTGTCCTCCTGTCTTTAAGTTTTCTCAGTGTATCTTTTTGATTGTAGATTTGGTCACTAAATCTAATTTTATTTCTTCTCTTTGTACTCTTCAGACTGGTAATGCATTTCGATAGTGACTAGGGATTTTTAAAATAGTGTAACAAAAATGTGAAATGTTAAAGCAGCCTTTTTTTATTGAAATGATTCTTATTCTTTACAAAATTATAAAATTACAAAAAAAGTAACAATCTGAGATATAACAACTATTACAATAAACTAACTGCTACTCTACAAAGCAAATAACAATTTTAAAAAAGCTACCCGTACTATAATTCAACAAATAATTGAACAAGATAAATTAAATTAAATTAAATTAAATTACTCCACTCAGCGCAATTCCCCAAAAAGCTCCCTAGCACTGGGAGCATCAGTTAGCATACCCGTATTTATTCAGGATTCTTCCTGTCAGGGCATCTGACTCATCAGACTCAAGTCTCGTGGCTAAACGAAAGCTCTAGTTAATATGGCCAATAAACTGCTTCTAGATTGTTTAGAAAGGGCCGCCATGTCTTGCAGAAAAGTTCTGTTTTCTGGTGTACTTTACTTGTAAGCAAGTCCGGGGTGGTGTGTTCCATAACTAATCTATGCCATCTCAGCAGGCCCGGACGGCTTTCTGAGACCCAGCTCATCAAAGTGTTCTTCCTTGCACAATATGTAGAAATACAGCTTTTTCTCATGCTTATCTAAGGAAGGCAAATTTGGCAGGCCTGGGCTAAGAGGCACAGATCTACCTTTACCTTAGTCCCCAGGATCCCTTCCGTGACACTTGCCATAGCGCCCCCATACTTGGAAAGCTTGGGGCATGAACACAAACAATGGGTAAGAGTGCCAATACCTGTTTTGCATTTGGGGCATAATGGAGATGCTCCCTTTTCGAATTTCCCAAGCCGCTCTGGGGCCAGATGAACCCTGTGAAGGACCTTCAGCTGCATAGCATGCATCCTGTTTCAGCGAGAACTTTCTCACATTCTCCCAAATGTCCTCCCATATCTCTGACAAAATCTCCACTCCCAGCTCTTGCTCCCAGACCCCACGGAGCTGCTCAATATTTTTCGAGGTGCCATGTCCCAGTAAATGGTAAAGGGTGCTAATCAGGAGAGAGCCTGTAGTCTGGAGCACTTTCCTCTCTACATCAGATCTATAAGGATCAATCAGAAGTGTAGTCTTTTTCTGGATAAAGTGCCTGAAAGTAGCAAAAGAGGTCCCTGCTGGGCAATTCATACTTCCGACTCAACTGATCGAAGGATATCATGACCTCCCTCTCAAATAAGTCTCCCAGACAAGAGACTCCCCTGGACATCCATAACATAAAACCAGAGCCCATCAACCCTGGTCAAAATCCTGGCATTCCTACTAATGGAGTGAGAAAGAAGGTTTTAGATAAACTGCCGTTACTTTGTCACATTGCTCTCCACACTTTAACTGTATTGATGACAATTGGGTTCCAACAATACTCTGTGACTGTCCTCATCCTATCCATGAATAACAGATTAATAAGGGGGCACATGGCCTGGGATATCGACCTTGGGTAGTCAAAAGCCCAATCTTTCACAAAGGATAGGAGGGAGGGACCTTATTTGGTAACTCTTGATATCTGGAAAGTCTTACCCCCTCCATTCCCTGGGGAAGTTGCAATTTGGCAAGCTTAATGAGAGGCTGCCTGTGATGCCAAAATAAAAGAACCAAGCTGAAAAATGTGTTGCTGGAAAAGCGCAGCAGGTCAGGCAGCATCCATGGAGCAGGAGAATCGATGTTTCGGGCATAAGCCCTTCAGGAATCCTGAAGAAGGGCTTATGCCCGAAACGTCGATTCTCCTGCTCCTTGGATGCTGCCTGACCAGCTGCCCTTTTGAGCAACACATTTTTCAGCTCTGATCTCCAGCATCTACAGTCCTCACTTTCTCCTAAAAGAACCGAGCCAACCATTGAGTCTCAGCAATGTTTGCCTAGGCAACATCAGAGGAAGCATTCGCATGGTATATAATACGCGAGGGAGAACTTTCATTTTATTAAGAGCTATTTGCCCTAACCAAGATATTGGAAGAATCTCCCAACGCTGAAGATCCTGCCTTATCTTATCGAACAAGTGCACAAAGTTAGCCTTATATAACTGATCAAAGGCAGGAGTAATGAAAATGCCTAGGGACAGAAAACCTCCCTGTGACCACCTGAATGGGAATCAGATTTCACCTTTGAGATCGGGTATTCCCCCACAGGCTTGGCCTCCGACTTCATAAAATCAATCTTACATCCCGAGTAAGAGTCAAGTAAGTTGATATATTGTATTAAATGAAGCACAGACACTGCCAGGTCTGTGATCTTATGTGCCCCATCAACCCTGCATAGAGTGTGATCTTATGTGCCCCATCAACCCTGGCCAAAATCCTAGCATTCCTACTATAGAAATTATATTGTGGTCCCTCCAGATTGCCTCCACCATTGGCTTTATCACCAGCCTGAACAACACTAGTGAGAGGGGACAACCTTATTGGCTGTCTCTACTGATACTAAATTATTAGATCTTATGCCATGAGGAAACACCACTGCCATGATCACTATATAGCACTTCCACCCATCTGGTAAAGACCCCACCGAGAACAAACCGCTCCAGAACATAAAGATATGGCCACTCCACCCAGTCAAACACCTTCTCCGCATCAAGGGAGAATACCAGGCCTGGGAGTCGACCTCTGCTGTCACACCTGGATCATGTTCAGTACTCTTCTAATGTTATTAGAGGACCTATAGCCCTTAATAAAACCTGTCTGATCCTCCTTTACAATAGAGGGCAACACCTTCTCCAATCTCAATGCTAGTATCTTAGATAAAATTTTAAAATCCAAGTTTAGCAGCGAAATGGGCCTATACAAAGCATAGTCCTCTGGGGCCTTTCCCCTCTTGAGGATGAGAGAAATATTAGCTTCTCTCAAAGAGGGCGGGAGGCAGTCCTGAGTGTACAAATAATTGTACATGTCCAGCATTGGCCCGGCCAACATGTTCATAAATTCATTATAAAGCTCACTCTGAAGGCCATCTGGACTGGGTGCTTTACCACTTCAGAGCTGTCTTATCGCCTCCTGTATCTCTTGCACTGTCAAGGAGTGTTCAAAAGGGACGCCTGCTCCAAAGTCACACCTGGAAGGTCCAGGTTCTTACAGAAGGACTCTATCTTCACCAACCTGTCCTCACAGCCCTCTGACTGATACAGCTCGGAGTAAAATTTCCTAAAAGCATTATTAATCTTTTTGGAGTCGCAAGAGTCCCAGTGCCCTCTCTAATAGATGTGATAGATTGGGGGGTGCTCTTTTTCCTAGCCAAATATGCCAGTTATTTACCTGGCCTATCCCCATACTGAAATAACCTTTGTTTCACAAAAAGAATCTCTCTCTTCAGCTTTATAATTCCTTGAAAGTGGAAATGCAGGTAAATAGGATAGTGAAGGCGACGTTTGGTATGCTTTCCTTTATTGGTCAGAGTATTGAGTACAGGAGTTGGGAGGTCATGTTGCGGCTGTACAGGACATTGGCTAGGCCACTGTTGGAATATTGCGTGCAATTCTGGTCTCCTTCATATGGGAAAGATGTTGTGAAACTTGAAAGGATTCAGAAAATATTTACAATGATGTTGCCAGGGTTGGAGGATTTGAGCTATAGGGAGAGGTTGAATAGGATAGGGCTGTTTTACCTGGAGCATCAGAGGCTGAGGGGTGACCTTAGAGGTTTATAAAATCATGTGGGGCATGGATAAGATAAATAGACAAAGTCTTTTCTGTGGGGTGAGGGAGTCCAGAACTAGAGGGCATAGGTTTAGGGTGAGAGGGGAAAGATATAACAGACACCTAAGGGGCAACTTTTTCAGGTAGAGTGTGGTATGTGTATGGAATAAGCTGCCAGAGGAAGTGGTGGAGGCTGGTACAATTGCAATATTTAAGAGGCATTTGGATGGGTATATGAATAGGAAGGCTTTGGAGGGATATGGATCAACTGCTGGCAGGTGGGACTAGATTGGGTTGGGATATCTGGTCGGCATGGATGAGTTGGACCGAAGGGTCTGTTTCCGTGCTGTACGTCTCTATGACTCTTCATTGTTTGAGTAAGCACGGAATTCAGAGCAGCTCAGAGAGTTGTGATTTGCTGTAATTTAATCACCGATGGCCCATCAAAGTATGCGATTTCGGCTGCCTTCAGCTGGGTCTCAAGCAGATGTTGCAGCTCTCCCCTTTGCCATTTCTGACTAGCTGAATAAGAGATCATTATACCCCTTGTGTAGACCTTCGCAGTCTCCCAAAATACAGACAGGTTACTGGCTGACATCCAAAAACACTTTAAACTCTCATGAGAAGTATTCAATAAACTAACTGTCTTTAAGAAGAAAGGGATTCATGTGCCAGTGCTGTGAACCTACCCCATTACCCCTTAACCTCCAAATACATTGCTTATGTGGATTGGAAAAAAAAGTGAAATCCCCACCCACTGAGTGAAGACATCTCCGTTCATCTACCAATCCCAACTCCGCACATAAATCAATTGTTTAGATTGTAGGGGATGCCCTGGGAACCCCTTGGCATCCTATCTACTGTGGGATCCATGAGGCGAGTAAAATCTCCCCCTATAATAGTATGGCGCGTTCCAAGGGCAATCAACCTAGAAAGCACATCCGTCAGAAATTTAAGGGAGTGTGCTGGGGGACAGTAAACATTCAGGACACTGTATTCCTCACCATGTACTAAAACTTTGAGAACCCACCCATATTCATCCTTAATTTGATCTAGCAAGTGGAATGGGAGATTCTTCCGAATGAGTATAGCCACTCCCCTGCTTTTAGTGTTAAACAATGAAAAGAACATGTGGTCAACCCCCAAGAACCCCCAGCTGCAACTTTAGATGCTCCTTGTCATCAAGGTGGGTTTCTTGAAACAGAGCGTTTTCAAACCTCTCCTTTCTCTTAATCGGTGAGTGACTCCCTTTAATATTCCATTTGAACGAACAACTAGCCATGGTTATCTAAAACAACCGGACAGGAAGAACCTACTCACGATGCGCCGAGTGGAGACAATTAAAGACTCAAGAGTCTGAAGAACACATCTACAAAAACTACTAAAACAAAACTTTTAAAAACTATAGCTACAATAAACCAATACCAAAAACAGGTAAAAACAGAGTTTCTCCCTTGCCCGTCACACTACTTACAAACACCTCCATGGCTCCTTCTAGCTGGACCCATGCCCCAAACCCAAACAAAACAAAAGTAAATATTTCATAAATCTTATAAGCATAGGAATTAAAAGTGGGTATTTCACCCAACCCACCCATACATTGACCTCCATTATTGCTGAAGAAACAAACCAAAAGTTCTGACAATGGTTCCCAAACCCCAGGAAAGCAAAAAAGGAAGAGAGAAGGAGAGAAAAAAACATGAAAGAGACAAAACCGAACGAAAGAAACAGCAAAGATAAACCATTATTGTCCATATTGCTTGAGCCAGTCAATCTATTTTAAAGTGTCCAAAAAGTTCTTTGCTTTCTCTATTGAGTCAAAGACATGTCTGGACCCTCATTGGCTGAAACGGAGCACTGCACGGTACCTTACAAAGTATTGGATATTCAGATACCGCAGCCTCTTCTTTACCTCATCAAAGGTCTTCCTTTTCCAGATCACAGCCGCAGAAAAGACCTGAAAAAAACGTAATTTTTAATCCCTTATAGGACCTGTGGATCCTCCCCTAGTATTCTGAAAGCTTCCAACACTTTTTGCTTGTCTCTATAGGACTGAAATCACACACCGGGTGGGGGTGCTGGTCCAACCTGGGCCTGTGCACCACGACCCGGTGAGCTTGATCGATTCGCACCTGGCCTGGCTCGGCTTCCCATCCCTGAAAACGCAGCAACCATTGCTCAAAAAAGCTGGCTGGCTGATACTCTTCTTCTCATTCCGGCAGCCTGATAATATAAATGCTCTTTCTCCATCCTCGATTCTCGAGGTCGTTGACTGCCACTAAGGCCTGTACCTGCTTTTCCAAAGCCTGGATCTGTCCTGCCGAAGATTCGGCCGCGGTCTCTGATGCCACAGTCCGCCACTCGCACACCTCCACACACTGCCCGAGACGCTGCATCTCCTGCTCATGCTTTTGGAGCATGGCCGAGATTGGTTCCAGCCTGGCCTGGGTCTCTTCCATCGCTGATTTGATCTTTTCTTGGAGTTTAACAAACTCCCAAACCAGGCCTTGCTGAGAAGGTAAGTCCAACGGGGCTTGGAGACCGACGCTGCGGCCACAGGTGCATCCGTCGCTGCTTATTGTGATGCATGCTGCCCTTTGCCTTTAGTCATCTTCCCAATTTACTAAAAAGGATATATAGCAAATCTAGTAACTTAAAATTACCGATTTTTCCCAGAATATCTAAGATGTGGGGGGCAAAAGCACCACTTTGCCTGAGTAATGGTGCAGAGTTGAACAAGGCAGACCTATTAGATCGCCAAAGCAACCTTTTTTTTTTAACAGATAAATTCATCCTCCTTCGTTAGGTTGTTTGGTATATGCACGGTTTGTAAAGTAACATCAACTTCCTAATGTTCCACACTCCATCATCACCATCTCTGGATATGTACTGTCCTACCAGTAGCACACGCCCAGCAGAGGTGGTAGCATAGTGGATGCATTTGGGAATGAGTTACCATGTGAATCATCAATATTGGCTTCAAACACCATGAAATCTCATTGTATCAGATCAAACATGGGTAAGGGTACTTCCTGCTGATTACCATGTGTCGTGCTCCCTTGGCTTGCGATTTAGTATTCCTCCATGTTGAACAACATTTGGAAAAAGTACTGAGAGTGGCAAGTATGCAGAATGTACTCTGGATAGGGGACTTCAATGTTCACCACAAGACTGACTCGACTGGACCACTATTAGTCAAACTGGTCGAGTCCTAAAGGACATGGCTGCTTGATTGGATCTGGGTTCAATTCCCTCCATGCTAAATTGCCCGTAATGTTAGGTAAGGGGTAAATGTAGGGGTATGGGTGGGTTGCGCTTCGGTGGGGCGGTGTGGACTTGTTGGGCCTAAGGGCCTGTTTCCACACTGTAAGTAATCTAATCTAATTTAATCTAAAAAAAAAAGCAGGTGGCAAGGGATCAAATTAAAGGAAAAAACACACTTGGCCTTATCCTCACCAAATTGCTTGCCGCAGAATCATCTGTCCATGACAGTATTGGTAATAATGACCACTGCACAATCCTTTTGGAGACAAAGTCCAGTCTTCACACTGATAATGTCGTACATCATATTATTAGATTAGATTACTTACAGTATGGAAACAGGCCCTTCGGCCCAACAAGTCCACACCGACCCGCCGAAGCGCAACCCACCCAGACCCATTCCCCTACATTTACCTCTGCACCTAACACTACAGGCAATTTAGCGTGGCCAATTCACCTGACCTGCACATTTTTGGACTGTGGGAGGAAACCGGAGCACCCGGAGGAAACCCACGCAGACACGGGGAGAATATGCAAACTCCACACAGTCAGTCGCCTGAGGCGGGAATTGAACCCGGGTCTCTGGCGCTGTGAGGCAGCAGTACTAACCACTATGCCACCGTGCCGCCCACAAATGTATTATGTGGCACTATTACCTTGCTACATCTGAAAGATTTTGAACAGAGCTAACGGATCAAGATTTGGCACTTATTAAACACTGTGGGCTATCAGCAGCAACAGAATTGTGCTCTAACACCATCTGCAATCTCATCACCAGGCATATCCTCCCTCAACCATTAGCACCAAGCTATGGCATCAACCCTGCTTCCAAGAAGAGTGCAGGAGGATATGCCAGGAGCAGCACTGGGCAAAGCTAAAAATGAGTGTTGAACCCAATTACAAGACAGGACTGCTTGTGTGTCAACAGCATTAGCAGCAAGTAATAGACAAAGCTAAGTAACAACTCACTGGAGGAGGAGACTCCGCAAATATCTCCATCTTCAATAATGGGAGAACCCAGCACATCAGTGCAAAAGATAAGGCTGAAACATTAGCAACAATCTTCAGCTTGGAATCACTAGAATCACGCACTTGATTGAGTTTCTGAGAAAGTAATGACGAAGATTGATGAAGGTAGAGCAGTGGATGTGGTCTATATGGACTTCAGTAAGTCCTTTGACAAGGTGTCATATGGTAGACTGGTTAACAAGGTTAAATCACATGGAATACGGGGAGAACTAGCAATTTGGATGCAGAACTGGCTTGAAGATAGGAGACAGAGGCAGGTGGTAGTTGGTTGCTTTCTGGACTGGGGGCCTGTGACCAGCAATGAGCCACAAGGATCGGTGCTGGGCCTACTGCGTTTCATCATTTACATAGATGATTTGGGTGTGAATATAGGAGGTATGGTTAGTATGTTTGCAGATGACACCAGAATTGGTGATATAGAGGACAGCAAAGAAGTTTATTGTGGAGTACAACAGGATTTGATCAGATCGGCCAATGGGCCGAGGAGTGGCAGATGGAGTTTAATTTAGATAAATGTGAGATTTGCATTTTCGCAAGGCAAGTCAGGACAGAATGTATGCACTTAATAGTTAGGTCCTGGGGAGTGTTGCTGAATAAAGAGACCATGGAGTGCAGGTTTATAGTTCCTTAAAAGAGGAGTTGCAGATTAACAGGACAGTGAAGAAAGCGATTGGTGCACTTGCCTTTATTGGTCACTGCATTGAATACAGGAGTTGGGAGGTCATGTTGCGGCTGTACATGACATTGGTTAGGCTACTTTTGGAATTCTGTGTCAGCTCTTGTCTCCCAGCTATAGGAAGATGTTGTGAAGCTCGAAAGGGTTCAGAAAAGGTTTACAAAGATGTTGCCAGGGTTAGAGGGTTTAAACTATAGGGAGAGGCTGAATAGGCTGGGGCTACTTTCTCTGGAGCATTGAGGGCTGAGGGGTGATCTGATCGTAGTTTAAAAAATCTTGAGGGGCATGGATAGGATGAATAGCCTAGGTCTTTTTCCCAGAGTAGAGGAATCTAAAACTATCGACATAGGTTTAAGATGAGAGGGGAAAAATTTAAAAGAGACCTAAGGGGCAACATTCTCACGCAGAGGTTGATGCATGTATGGAATGAGCTGTGTGAGGAAGTGGTGGAAGCTGGTACAATGACAATATTTAAAAGGCATCAGGATGGGAATATGAATAAGAGAGATATGGGCCAAATGCTGTCAAATGGAAATAGATTAATTAAAGATTATCTGGTTGGCATAGACAAGTTGGACCGAAGGGTCTGTTTCCATGCTATACAGCTGTATGATTGTATATGCTTCCTTCTTTCTGTTGACCAAAACCTCCGTTTATCTAATCATCCAACATTGCTTGCACCTAATAGCATTTTTGTAACAAAAAAATCACTTTACACTTCTCTACATATTTGTTTGAATATTTTTATTTCTGTAACTGCAAATAAGGACATTTTAGTTTGCTATTCATGGAAGTACTGTAACCATGATAACTATTCTCACCATTACTGACAATATTTTGTTTTCTATTTGACAGAGTGCATGGTCTGAAAAGGAAGCAACTCTCAGCTGGTCTGTGAAGGTAATGTCCTTAAATGCTGTTTTTAAATCTTCTGAGACTCATTGCCCCACAAGTGCTTGTTTTCCACAAGTAAGGAGAAATGGCAACCTATATCTTGCTGATTAATGAATGCTCTGATTTCATGAAACCAAAATATTACAATATATCAAATCCAACTGATACTCTATGAATCTGCGATCATGAAGCTAAACATTAATTGCAACTAGCAATCTATTTTATAATTCTCTGCTGCTGGTATTTTGCATTTCCCACTCTCCTGGAACTTGAACCTTGAGTATCATGACCAAGGTGAGAATGTTACATTACTACATCAGTGACTGCACTTCAAAGAGTACACCATTGGCTGGCAAATATATTGTGAGGTATCCAGTGGCTGTAAAAGGCTCTATTTAAAGTATAAATATAAAAGGATATTCAATTTGATTTCTGAATTATACTATCATATACAATATATTATACCATATAACAATACTGAGAATTCTGAGAATTGTGTTTATATATAGAAATTATTTTAATCAGCCTGTTCAGATGTTATGTCACATCTACATGGCAGATAGAACTTGAACATGAGCCTTCAGTCCAGACTTAGGGACTCTACCACAATGCTTATGAGTCTTTTCTTTTAATCTATATGTTTACGTGTACCTGACAATATCTTTGATTACTAGTTACTTATTTCACATTAGTATTTTAATGTGAAATCAGCAGAATACACTAAGTTTCCTGTTGTTTTGAATAGGATCTTGTCCTATAGAGTTTTTATTCAGGATTTTTGTTTTATTTTGATTTAAAGTTTGAGATCCTTTGTTAACAAAATCATAAAATTAATCTTATGATTAATCCCTTTTTAAATGAGTATTAAAAATCTTTATTATTGAAATAAGTTAGGGTTTGTTTCTGTTATTTTCAGAGGGATGCAACATTTCTGAAGAATTTATTTGTCCAAGTGTACCATGACACTGCGTATCCTCTTCTTCGTTCCACAACACTACCAGCAAACAAATGGGTCGATGATGAAGTCGAAATAAGCCGCTGGAAGGCCATTGCTAACTTTTTACAAGAAAGCCAAGAAAAAAATGGATCCCTTTACAGCTTGCTTTCTCCAGAACATGCTTACCAAGTTTTTGATATTGCAGAGATAAGCTATGATTTCCTAGGAATGGGTAGAAATATTGTTCCTGTAAATTGACTCATGATTTCCATATTAAAGGGGAATAGTATCACAGTTAATATTGGTGAACATTTCTCCCAATTTATTAGATTACAGGCAAGTGGCATGAGGCTTTATTAGTCATCAGAATTTTGATATAGTTCAGGCTATTTATTGAAGGCCTTTCACATCTCTACTAGTGCTGGGTTTTTTTGGTATTTCCTTGCCAGAATCCTTTGGATAACTCCTTTTCAAAGATAATACTGCATTTATGTCACAGCTCTTTGTCATAGATTTGAACTCACGACCTTAGAATTGCTTTTTAAGTGTTAAAACTGTAGTATCTGTCCAAATATTTGTACCTTTACAGAAACCCAACTGTGGCCTAATCAATGTGTTATCCTAATCATACAGAACACTCACTCGGCGTTCTTCATGGAGACCTATATATAGACCAAATTATTATGTTTGTAAAATAAAAGCGTAAAAATAGCTAGGCTAAGTGTATTCTGCATCTGACAGGGCCAGTAGGTTAGAATACCTGAAAACATCAAATCCTGTTATTTATCATGGGAGTCTAGGACTTTTGCTAGGGTTCATTTGATCTTATTTTACATTTTTCTATGAAAATCCTGATGATATCCTTTTGAAAAGTATACTCCAGTTAACTATTATAATATATTAAACACTACTGTTTACAGCCTTAATTGATTAGGTCGATTCATTTACAAAACATTTTATTAAATGTATTTTTTTTTAGTGGAAGGAGATTATTTTTGCAGACGTTAGATATGGTATTTGCCAGTGAACTTCATGATGTTGGTAACATTAACAGATGTATCTAATTATTTTTATTCTCTTTTGTAAGCTAATAGATAAAGGACTCTTGCTTAAAAGTGATGACCTATTTTCAGTTAAATGACACTAACTCATCATAGACTTGAAGGGACATTTGTAAAATGTGCACAAATTTATAATAAATTCAAGATGTACAAAATTTTAAGATAAGATTTTTTTCAAAATGGTTTGATCAAGTAATGTGTGACTGATTACTGGAGCAAAACCCTATGAATTGGGAGCAGAAGTAGGCCATTTGGCTCTTTAAACTCTTCACCATTCAGTATGATTATGGCTAACCTCTTTAGGTTCTGAATTCTAGACCATGGCATTTATTCAAGGCTGAGTTAGATGGATTTTTTGATCTGCAAGAGAGGCAAAGGTTGGGGGAGTTGTGTACAGGCAGAAATGTGCCATGTTCAGCAATGATGTTATAGAATCATGGAGTATGCATGAAAGGCTGAATAGCCTACTTTGCTCCTAATACTTATGATCTTATTTGATCCTTAACTGTACATTACTAATATAGATTCAATTCACCCAGAATTAAAATAAAAAACCATGAGCCCACAATTTTGCCATTGGGAAATTGAATTAATGTCAGCAACAGAATGATGGGGACAAGAATTTCTTCTGGCCTGGATTAGGATGGCAAGTTTAGGGTTATGAAGTGGATATAAGATTGGGCATCATGCCAGCAGCACCATTACAAACATCAGTGCTCATCTGTTGAGATCTTATTTGCAGCAATGGAGGTGTCAAGGTGTCAGTTTACTTATGGACTTTCAGAACTTCCTCCTGCTGCCATTGAGAGTTTACCTCCAGCAGGGTAGGTCAGCTCCTCACGACTGGCCCACTAGGTGAACCCTGTGGCCAGCACTGAGGGAATGGGCTGGCTGTGTCTTGGCAGGCGTGCCCCTTAGAAAACCCCAAAGATATTACCATCCACATTCTCTCTCCCCCCCCCCCCGCCTACATGTAGCCCAGGCTGGTCGCTGGAGGACAGGAACTCTGATTGATCGCTTCCTACTGCCATTTTGAGGCCTTCTACAGCCTAAAGATAGGCAGTGTCGGTGATTGCAATGATTTCCGTTTTGCTGTTTTACTATGGTTTGAACTCTCTGCACGAGTTGATCTGGACTCTGTATTTCATTTTGTTCTAGTAACTCCTTTTTCCAACAGCAAGAATAACTTGCCTTTATATAATTAATCATGTTTAAGACCATGAGATTAAAGGAATAAAAGTAGACCATTCAGCCCATTGATGAGATCATGGCTGACCTGATTATCTTCACCTCCACTCTGTTCTCTTCTTCCCATAGCCCTTGGTTCCCATACTGATTAAAAATATATCTCAGCCTTGAATACAAAGTCTTATCGATTCCCTATCCAAATTCAGGGATAGAAACTGATGCAGCAGTCAATGGTATATGGAAAAGTGTGTTAAATATGTTCTCAAACGTGGGTCCAGTACATGTAGTATAGACTGTGGGAAAGGAATTGTAAAGTCATAGGAAGCAGATCTGGGTGGACAGATATAGTTAGCAGAAGGAGTATGGTGGGAACAGTGGTTGTGGTATCTGTGGCCTTGCACATATTGGGGGCTGGGAAATAAAAGTAAATGATTTTCCTACCCGTTGTTCCCTACCTTCCTGGACCCATTCTGCTTGCTGAGGGTGACTAGCCATAAAGTGTTGCATAGAATCTCCTAAGTATTCAATATATTTTGACATTGACAGTTTGCATTGCATCAAAGAACTAGAAAAACATGATTCCAGCATTCTTTAATGTTGCTGGTTCTTATCAAATAAGGCATATCAAGGCACTAAACAGGCACCATTCATGCCTAAGGGGCTGTTGCAGATAAGCAAGTAATATTCCAAAGAGGATGAATAGGTATTTTCCATGCAACATTGACAGAGTTGGAAGCACATATGCAGGTAAAGGTTAAAGGGGGCAGATTCCTCCGCATTCCAAAACAGCATTGTTTGCATGCCTAAGTAGTATATTTAAATTAATGTACACTGTTCATTTTGCCTCATACATTTATAAAATTCCTGGTACCTGAAGTCTCTATATCCGATTTAACTGGAAATCAGCATAAGTTGCTAAATGGGTTTCCCTAATTCAAAAGCAGAGAAATAATTGTTTTTTATCTCCAGTCTAGTGCAGTTCTGATCACAGGGGGTATCTTGTGTTCATTCCTTTCATTTTAAGAACATTTTGTCTTATCATAGTATAATTATTGCAAGGGTTCCAAGAGCTGCTTTCATTGTCAATTGCCAAGGTATATGCAAGTGATAATATTTATATACAGTACTAGTGGTTTTTGATCCTTGTAAAGCCATACTCCAGCACTGAGTCAGTGCTTTTATGGTAAAAGGAATTTGTGTTTTCCTTCAAGTAACTTAATAATTTCTTGTTTCTTGAGCTGGCAGCTACTTCCTTTTTCTTAATGTTGTAAATCATTTAAAAAAAATGCAAAATATTTATTCTTTTCCTCTGCTCCACTTTGAGATTGTGATTACTGTTTTATTGATACAGGCAACCCAAGTGATTTTTCTTCATCACAAGGCCAGTCAACAGTATTGCTAGATTATTCTATTCCCACATAACACTTTCAAGGAACAGTCATCAGGAATAAATAGCCTCATTCATTTTTTTTATCCTCCTTAACCTATTAAGGTCAATAATAGCAAATCAAATGCTGCCCTTCTGAGATTAATTAGTTCAGTACAGTCCTATCCTTTTTCTTTACAGGTGCTGTATGTACCAGCGTCTTCTCTTTGGATTTTACAATTCTATTATTTGTCACTTCACAAATTGCTGTACAATCACTCCTAGTAGTGTCAACATTAGCAAATTCAAATACCACTCCCATTCACACAATGTACTGGAGCAATGATTGTGAAATATACTTTATCCACTTTCTCTTGGTGAATTCTTGAAATAACTCCACAGAGATCAGTATCTCATCACCAAGCCACCCTTTATTCAGTCCTTGACTCGGGTCCAGCTCCCTCAGAGCCAACTGTCATAGTGTCAGAATGCTTATATTTCCCTCATTGGACCAGAATAACAGCCCCAATCAGAGAACTCATATTTTATAAAGTCCACTTGGCTGACCTCGTTAGAATCATTAAATAGCCCCCGAATCCAAGGAATTTTTCTTGAAGCACCTCCTGGGGCGTTTTAGCACTGGGTCAGATTTCTCCAAGTCTGCACTGGATGCAGATGGCGTGTAATGCACAGGAGCTCACCTCTTGCGCCCAGAGCGTCTTTAGAGAAATTCAGTCAACTTCCAGCAGCAAAGGCATCAATGAGGCGAGATCAACTATGCCCATCTCAGATTCAGAGGTCTGTCAACACTGTTATGGACCAGGTCAGACCCCTTCAAAACATTTCAAGAAAGTAGCCCCGACCCTAACTTCTTTGCTAGTTGTTTTGAGCAGGTGGATATTCCAGGAGTGATGCAGCTGGCCCAACCACTTAGTTTTAAACAAAACAGAATTTATTTGCAAGATTAAAGACAACAGAATATATAACAACACGTCTGAAAACCCAACAGATTATCCCCACTTAATGATGCTGTTCCAAATTCCTGAAACAATCCCCATAAACACCCCTTGGTGAAAGGGTAAAACCAAACACAGGATCTTATGGGAGAGAGAGATGGCAGAGAGATTCAGCATGGACCACCTTCTTCAATGTAGCTGTTTCTTCGACTACCAGCCTCAAAAACTGACTGACTGCATTCTCTGAACAGCCAGACTGCTAAAACCCAAACCAAGAAAAGCTGAGCTGGGCTCCCTTTCATTGTACAAGTGTTTTTTTTATTTAAAAGCTTCTTCAAATAGATCAAACCAGAAACTTTGGAACCTGTATCTCGTAAAACACTTTTGAAAACATTTCTTGAAATGTTTTGAAGGGGTCTGACCTGGTCCATAACAGTGTTGACAGACCTCTGAATCTGAGATGGGCATAGCTGATCTCGCCTCATTGATGCCTTTGCTGCTGGAAGTTGACTGAATTTCTCTAAAGACGCTCTGGGCGCAAGACCAAGGGCAACACAACCATGTTAAAGGAGCAGCATCAGCACAACACCTCACAGGGGTGGAGAACCCATGGAGTCTGACAGGCTTTCTGATTTTTCCGAGCAGCAGGACACATTTTGCTCCTACACTGTTTGCAAGTTTGCAGCTTTCATATGGTCTATATGCTTATTCAGAACAGTTGCTGCTATCCAAACTTTATTTGTCACTGGTCCTGACCTTGGATTGACCATGCAGGGCCATTTCCATGGTTCCTACACCAGATTTCATCCCCTGACGAAAACAGCTTAGAGGCATCTGGTGCAGGCATTCCTGATGCAATTTCATCTTACCCCACCAGGCACAGGAAGAACCTAGTGCAGTGTCTTATCCTCGTTAGAAATTCTGCTGCAGCAATCCCTGTAGTTGTATGAGGAGCAGTTCTGTTGTCAAATAGAGCCTGAATAGTTTAGTATCTCGCAAAGCTGTAGGCTGTTTCTTCAAGCGTGCCTTCAAAATGTGGATCGCTCTTTCTGCCAGGCCGTTGGATGATGGCTGGAATGGAGTTTCCTTATATGTCGAATCCCATTTGATTTTGGAAAATATTCAGATTCCTTCTTGGTAAAGCTGTTACCTATGACCAATACATCCAGGAGTCTGTGTATTACAAAAGATGGGCACAACTTTTCTATCATCATAATTGTGTTTGATAAATGAACTCTGTGCACTCGCAGCCACTTTTAGAGGGCATCTACAATAATTAAAAACATTGAGTCCATGAAAGGAGCTGCATCGTCGAAGTGTAACTGAGTGCAGGGTTTACCCAGCCATCATCCATGAATGTGGGGGAGCTGCTGATAGTAACTTTTGTCCTTGTCACTCCAGAAGCTGCCTCACTAATGCAGTTATATTGGCATCCAATATTGGCCACCAGATATAACTTCTCCCCGCCAAATCATCATTTTACAGACCCCTGGATGACCCTGGTGAAGTTCAGCCTGTATCTGGCTGTAATCTTTCCTCAGGACAGTCACTGTTGATATGCCACCTCTCTTAGTTTATTCTTTGTCCGACAGAATGGCTGCTGCTTGGGTGCCTGTAGACAATCCTACCAGTGTCCACTTTACTCCTGAAAATGCGCAGCAGGTCAGGCAGCATCCAGGGAACAGGAGAATCGACGTTTCGGGCATAAGCCCTTCTTCAGGAATGAGGAAAGTTTGTCCAGCAGGCTAAGATAAAAGGTAGGGAGGAGGGACTTGGGGAAGGGGCATCGGAAATGTGATAGGTGGAAAGAGGTCAAGGTGAGGGTGATAGGTCAGACTGGGGTGGGGGCGGAGAGGTCAGGAAGAAGATTGCAGGTTAGGAAGGCGCTGCTGAATTCGATGGATTTGACTGAGACCTTGAAGAAGGAGGCCATCTGGGTTGTACATTTTTGGAACTGGTCCTCCTGGGAGCAGATGCGGCGGAGTCAAAGGAATTGGGAGAATGGGATGGCGTTTTTACAGGGGCCAGGTTGGGAGGAGGTGTAGTCCAGGTAGCTGTGGGAGCCGGTCGGTTTGTAGTAGATGTCCGTGTTGATTTGGTCGTCTGAGATAGAAATAGAAAGGTCGAGGAAGGGGAGGGAGGAATCTGAGACTGTCCAGGTGAATTTGAGGTCGGGGTGGAAGGTGTTGGTGAAGTGGATGAACTGTTCAACCTCCAAAAACGTACAACCCAGATGGCCTCCTTCTTCAAGGACTGCAATTTCCCCCCCGACGTGGTCGACGATGCCCTCCACCGCATCTCTTCCACTTCCCGCTCCTCCGCCCTTGAGCCCCGCCACTCCAACCGCCACCAGGACAGAACCCCACTGGTCCTCACCTACCACCCCACCAATCTCCATGTACAGCGCATCATCCGCCGTCATTTCCGCCACCTCCAAACAGACCCCACCACCAAGGATATATTTCCCTCCCCTCCCTTATCAGCATTCCGTAAAGACCACTCCCTCCGTGACTCCCTCGTCAGATCCACACCCCCCACCAACCCAACCTCCACTCCCGGCACGTTCCCCTGCAACTGCAGGAGGTGCAGGACTTGCGCCCACACCTCCCCCCTCACCTCCCTCCAAGGCCCCAAAGGAAACTTCCATATCCGCCACAGATTCACCTGCACCTCCACACACATCATCTATTGCATCCTCTGCACCCGATGTGGCCTCCTCTATATTGGGGAGACAGGCCGGCTACTTGCGGAGCATTTCAGAGAACACCTCTGGGACACCCGGACCAACCAACCCAACCACCCTGTGGCTCAACACTTCAACTCCCCCCCCACTCCACCAAGGATATGCAGGTCCTTGGACTCCTCCATCGCCAGACCACAACAGCACGACAGTTGGAGGAAGAGCGCCTCATCTTCCACCTAGGAACCCTCCAACCACAAGGGATGAACTCGGATTTCACCAGTTTCCTCATTTCCCCTCCCCCCACCTTGTCTCAGTCAAGTCCATCGAATTCAGCACCGCCTTCCTAACCTGCAATCTTCTTCCTGACCTCTCCGCCCCCACCCCAGTCTGACCTATCACCCTCACCTTGACCTCTTTCCACCTATCACATTTCCGACGCCCCTCCCCCAAGTCCCTCCTCCCTACCTTTTATCTTAGCCTGCTGGACAAACTTTCCTCATTCCTGAAGAAGGGCTTATGCCCGAAACGTCGATTCTCCTGTTCCCTGGATGCTGCCTGACCTGCTGCGCTTTTCCAGCAACACATTTTCAGCTCTGATCTCCAGCATCTGCAGTCCTCACTTTCTCCTCCACTTTACTCCTACCTGTTACTTCTACTTGCACCCATATGGATTTTGTATCTTCCAATCCAAGATCATTTCTTGCTGTTGTACTTATTCCATCTTCTGCTAACAAGGCTCCTGTACAACCATTTTCTTTCTTTCTTGCCTGTCCTTTTGACATACTCTCTATCTTTAGTTCCTAGCTTTGATTGCCTTATAACCATGCCTCTATGGTGGCTATAAGATCATATCGTTTAACCTCTATGTGTGCCATTAACTCATTTATTTCAAGAACTACATGCATTTAAGAAAAGAGCCACTCATTTATGCCTTTATACTATTTGTCCCCATTTTGACCCTATTAGTTCACTGTCCCCTTCCTATTTCATTCTGGGTATCATTATCCAAATAGTTGCTCTGTACCTACAAAATCCTGTTGCTTTGTATGCCTATTATTCCCCTCTCCCAACCCTACGTACTCTAATTATTTTAAAACCCTCTCTGAGACCTAGTTATTTAATTCACTAGGACATTGGTACTAGTACTATTCAGTGAAGCCTGTCCCATTGGAACATCCTTCTACCCTACACTGATGCCAGTATTGAAACCCATTCCATCCACACCAATGTTTGAGACACCCATTCAAATCCTTGACTTTATTTACCCTTTGCCAGTTTGGCTATGGTTCAAGTAGTAATCCAGAGATTATTATCTCGGAGGTTCTGCTTTTCACATTAGCTCTTATTGTTGAAATTTTGTCAGCAGAACCACCTTCCTAGTCCTACCAATGCCATTTGTACCATCATGGGCAATGACAACGGGTTTCCTGCCCTTCTTCTCCAAGTTCCTCTTCAGTCCTGAGGAGAGGTTCTTAACCCTGACATAGGACAGGAAACACAGCCTTCAGATCTCTTGGCTGCAGAGAACGGTATCTAACCCCCTAACTATACTATCCCTGACCACTTCTATATTGCTATTTTCTCCTCCACCATGAATGGCTCTCTGTACCAAGCTACCATAGTCAGTTTGCTTATTCTCCCTGCAATCTCCACTCTCGTCTGCACAGCTTGTAAGAACTTTTTAATTGTTGGACAATTGCAAGGACCAAGACTCCTTGTGTACTACCCCTGGGGACCCATACCTGTCTCACCTACAGTCACATTCTCTGTCTGTGATCACAGATCAAATTTGAATTACCTAGACTAGACCACCTCCTGGAGCAAAGTGTGCAGGTAATATTCCCCCTTCCTGAAGTGATTCATTCTCAATAGCTCAGACTGCAGGTACTTAATTTGACCCAAAGCTGCAGACACTTCATACAAATGTGATTGCTCTGGATCACCTTTGAGTCCAGTAACTCCCACTTGCTGCAGCAGCAATACATCACCTTGTTACCTTGATTCAGAATCTCCTTATTACCTTGATCTAGATTCCGTTACTTTCATCCACTATCTCTAAATACTCCCATGTTTTCTAAATCCAATACATACTTTTTATCATGAACCAGAACTTCCTTGTTACCTTGATTCATATTCTCCTGTGACCTTAAACCAGAGCCTCCTTTTAACCTTGATCAAGAACCTCTCTGTTACCTTAAAACAGAGGCTCTTCATTAACTTGATCTAGAACGTCCTTGCTACCTTAGGCCAGATTCTTGTGAACTTGATCCAGAAACTCCCAGTGGCTCTGACCCAGAACTTGTTGCTTTGATCTAGTACCTCCCTGTTACCTTGATTTAGAACCTCTCTATTATCTTGATCCCTAGCCTATTGTTATCTTGATCCAGTACCTCATTGTTGCCTTGATTCCAGAACCTCCATGTGTTCTTGATCCAGAACATTTTTTGTTAGCCAGATCTAGAACCTTCATGTCACCTGGATCCCAATTCAACTTGTGACCTTAATCCAGAACCTCGTTATCTTGTTCCAGAATCTCCTTCTCATTTTGACCCAGAACCTCCCTGTGATCTTTATCCAGAATCTCCTTGTTACCTTGGTCCCAAATGGTCTTATTACTTTGAACCAGAAGCTCCCTGTTATCTTGACCCAAAATCTATTTGTTACCTTGATCCTGTATCTCCCCTTGTTAGCTTGATTTAGGAGCTCCTTTTAACCTTGATCCAGAACTTCCTTGTAGCCTTGATTCAGAACCTCATTGTTACCTTGATCCAGAACTTCCCTGTGACTTTGATCCAGAACCACCTTGTTCCCTTAAACCAGATCCTCAATGTGTTCTTAATCTAGAACATCCTTGTTATCTTGATCCAGACTCAACTTGTGATCTTGATCCAGAACTTTCCTGTTGCCTTGATCCAGATTCTCCCTATTTCATGAGGCAGCATGGTAGCTCAGTGGTTAGCACTGCTGTCTTACAGCACCAAGCATACAGGTTCAATTCCACCCTGGGCGACTGTCTGCATGAGTTTCCTCCAGCTGCTCCAGTTTCCTTCTACAGTCTAAAGATGTGCAGGTTAAGTGGATTAGTCATGGGAAATTCAGGGTTACAGGAATAGGATAAGGGTGTGGGTTTGGGTGGAATGACCTTTGAGGGTCAATATGGCCAAATGGTCTGCTTCCCCACTGATTCTAAAGTGTGTTTGTGGATCAGCATCATTATTGAACCCTTTTCCTAGAATCTCCTTGTTACCTTGATCCAGAATGTCCCTGTTACCCTGAAATAAAACCTCCCTGTTGCATTGAACCAGAACCTCTGATGCAGTATATTCTTGTTACCTTGATCAAGATTTTGCCTTATTCAGAACTTCCCTGTTATTAGATTCATAACCTCATTGTTAGCTTACCTTCTGTTACCTTGATCCAGGCTTTTCTTGTGATCTTGATACAGAACTTCTCTGTTGAGCTGGTCTAGAAACTTGTCATTACCTTGATCCAGATTCAACTTGTGACCTTGATGCAGAATCTCCTTGTTATCTTGATTGAACTTCCTTGTTACCTTAATCCAGGACTTCCCTTGATCCAGATTCTCCTTATGCCGTTGATCCAGAAACTCCCTGTGGCCTTTATGCAGTACTCCCTTTTTACCGTGATCCATAACCTAGCTGTGACCTATATCCAGAATCTTCCAGGTACTTCAATCCAGATCCACCTTGTTGTCTTGATGCAGAACCTCCTTGTTATCTTGATCCTGAACCTTGCTTTTTTTCCTTCATCCAGTAACTCTTCATTGCCAGATCCAGGACCTCACTGTTACCATGATCCAAAACATTTCTGTTACCTTGATCCAGACATTTTTTTGTTATCTTGATATATATCTTTCCTGTGAACTTGATCTAGGACCTCTTTGTTACCTTAATCAAAGAATTTCCTCTTTCATGATGCAGAGCCTCCCAGTGTCCTTGATCCAGAATCTCCAGGTGACCTTGTCCAAATTCTGCTTGTTACCCTGATCCAGAACCATCTTGTAACTCTGATCCAGAACCTCTGCTTGTAACTCTGATCCAGAACATCCTTGTTACCTTGGTCCATGCCCTCCCTGTTACCTTGATCCAGATTCTCCTTATGGTCTTTATGCAGTACCCCTTACCTTAACCCAAATCCTGCTTTTCACAATGATCCAGAACTCTCCTGTGACCTTTATCCAGAACCTCCCAGGTCTCTTGATTCAGATCCTCCTTTTTATTTTCATCCTGAACCTCATTGTTACCTTGAACCAGAACCTCCTTGTTATGTTGATGCAAAACCTCCCTGTTACCGGGATCCAGATCCTCCATGTTACTTTGCTACGGGACATGGTTGTTACTTTGATCCAAAACATCCCAATGACCTTGAACCAGAACCTCTTTGTTACCTTGAACCAGATTCGCCTTGTTACTTTGATCCAGAACCTTCTTGAAACCTTGATCTAGATCCTCCCTGATACCGAGATACAGATCCTCCATATACTACCTTGATCCAGGACCTAGTTGTTACTTTGGTTCAAAACATTCCAGTGACCTTGAACCAGAGCCTCCTTGTTACTTAAATCTAGAACCTCCTTATTACCTTGTTCTAGAACATTCTTGTTACCTGATCCAGATTCTCTTCATGATCTTGATCCAGAACCTCCCTGTGTTATGACGCAGTCCCCTATTGTTACCTTATTCCAATATTTCCTTATTACCTTCTTCTAGAAAATTTCTGTGATCTTGATCCAGAAACTCCCTATTACCTTGATCCAGTAACTCTTTATTACGTTGATTCTATACATTCTTGTTAACGTATCCAGACCCCCGCTTACCCTGATCCAAAATCATGTTGTTATCTTGAACCTCCCTGCTTGTCCAAGCAGCTCTTTTATAGCCCACCGTGATCTGTTGAACTGTCTCTCGAGAGCAGGATCCTCTGCTGAAATCCTCTTCCATCACATACATAGGCTCACTGCCAGACCTTCAAATTTTCATAAGAATTGTGTTTTTTTAAAAATATATTTATGGTATGTAAGTGACACTGGCTAGACAAGCATTTATTGCCCATTCCTAATTGCCTCGAGTGCAGTTAAAAGTCAACCACATTCGTGTGGATCTGGAGTCACATGTAGTCCAGACCAATAAGGATGGTAGATTTTCTTCCCGAAACGACATTAGTGAACTACATGTATTTTCTTTTGCCCTCTGACAAGCAACAATGCTTAGATAGTTAGTATTATTTCTGGATTACTATTGAATTCAAATTCTATTATCTGCCATACCGGGGTATTACCTGGGTCTCTGGATGAATAGTCTTAACGATAATACCACTAGCCTTATCCGGTGAGAATGTCAGCTGTCTGGAAGTAGTGTTCAACTTTTGGGAACAGCTTCCCTCTGATTAAAATCTCCCCCTTGTCCTTTGTTTATTGATAATATAGCCTGTGGCAACAGTACCTCCTGAAATACACCACAAAACCCCTTATGGAACTACTCTTTTAAATTGTCTAACCTTTTCTGCTCACATAAAAACAATTTGAATTTCTTCAGTCTCTCGGCATAACTGAAATTCCACATTCCACACACCGTTCTAGTAAATTTCCACTTCACCAAGACCTCAAACTACTTCACAAATTGCAATGCATTAGACACAATCCTCCAACTGAGGCACCGAGTTCTCTATTCTGATTGACCAGCTCTCTGAGATTTCATTATCTCTATTTTTTTACATTTGCCTCTTTTGTTCCTGCTTGGTAATTTAAAAGATTTTGCTTTGTTGAATTAAACGTCTTATTTAAAACCTCCTTAAATAACCTTTGGAAATGATTGACTAGAATTGCATCTATTCTGAATGTCGGCCTGCCAGAACTAATGAAGTTAAATTGCATTGATGATTCCCATTATTGCAGACTAGATGTATTCTGGGGGTTAAAAGTTTAGTTTTTGGCACTTCTCAGTGTAATTTATGGACTTGGTACCAAGTATAGAATGATGCAACTCACTGGGGGTGAAACTGAGATCGTTCTGGGTGGATGGGTTAACATGAGTCAATCGGTTACCTCGCTCATGAGCATTTTTGACCTTGTGATGTGATGTAACGGTCAAACTTTCCTTGCTTTTGTCACTCTGCCAATTCCAGTATCGCTGAAATTTGCAGCAACTACTTCGTAGAATCCCTGCATAGAACATAGAACATAGAACATAGAAGAATACAGCGCAGTACAGGCCCTTCGGCCCTCGATGTTGCGCTGATCCAGGCCCACCTAACCTACACTAGCCCACTATCCTCCATATGCCTATCCAATGCCCGCTTAAATGCCCATAATGAGGGAGAGTCCACCACTGCTACTGGCAGGGCATTCCATGAACTCACGACTCGCTGAGTAAAGAACCTACCCCTAACATCTGTCCTATACCTACCCCCCCTTAATTTAAAGCTATGCCCCCTTGTAATAGCTGACTCCATACGTGGAAAAAGATTCTCACTGTCGACCCTATCTAAACCCCTAATCATCTTGTACACCTCTATCAAGTCACCCCTAAACCTTCTTTTCTCCAATGAAAACAACCCCAAGTGCCTCAGCCTTTCCTCATACGATCTTTCTACCATACCAGGCAACATCCTGGTAAACCTCCTCTGCACCCGTTCCAGTGCCTCCACATCCTTCCTATAATATGGCGACCAAAACTGCACACAATACTCCAGATGCGGCCGCACCAGAGTCTTATACAACTGCAACATGACCTCAGTACTCCGGAACTCAATTCCTCTACCAATAAAAGCCAGTACGCCATATGCCTTCTTCACCGCACTATTTACCTGGGTGGCAACTTTCAAAGATCTGTGTACATGGACACCAAGATCCCTCTGCTCATCCACACTACCAAGTATCTGACCATTAGCCCAGTACCCCATCTTTTTATTACTCTTACCAAAGTGAATCACCTCACACTTAGCTACATTGAACTCCATACAACTGCAGTGTGGAAGCAGACCATTTGGCCCATCCAGTCCACACTGACCCTCCATACAGCATCCCACCCAGATCCACCCCATCCCTGTAATCCTACATTTCCCATAGCTCAACCACCCAGCCTGCACAACACCAGAAACTATGGGTAATTTACAATGGCTAATTCATCTAACCTGCACATTCTTTGGATTGTTGGACGAAACCGGAGCACCCATACAATACAGACACACACACTCTCATGGAGAACACGTAAACTCCACACAGATGGTTACCCAAGGTTGGAATCGTACCCAGGTCCCTGGTGCTGCGAGGCAGTAAAGCTAATCACTGAGCCACCATGCTGTCCCACTTAAGTGGAGGCATGGGTTATAGACCGTATCCATTACAGTAATTCTTGTGAGATATGAAAGCTAACAAACAATTCTCTTTCTAAGCAAAGAAGACCATGAGAGGTAGGTCATTTGGTGCCTTGAGGCTTCACCATTTAATGAGATCATGGCTGATACCATCAACTTCAAATCCACCTTGCTGGCAGATTCCAGTTTCCTTTGAATCCCTTAGAGTGCAAGGATCTTTCAACCTTATTGGAATCAATCTCATGGCAATTGAGGTATATAATTCTGAAAGTTCAGAATGCTGTCAGGCCAATAATGGTATAGTGAACCCTACATATGTTAGATGCCTGATTTGGGTTTGGAGTACTCCGCTACAATTTTACACTATTTTGTTGTTTGTATATTAAAGTAATGGAAAGACCTGTTACCATATCGGGCTCAAAGCCAACACCAATTTTGATGTAACTCAGGGATTCAGTTTAAAAGCCAGCACTGAGTTTTAAGTATCCACCCATCACCAACAACAGAATGGTACATTTCCTGCCTGTCGACTAGACTGACTGATTGATTTGTAATACATTTTATGTCCAACCTAATGGATGTTTACACTTTTTTTAAGTGATGAATGATTTTCCCACTGTGAAGTTAAAAGGGAGTGTTCTAAGAATAGGGCACCATTTATAATTCTGGATCAGTGGTGCTGGAAGAGCACAGCAATTCAGGCAGCATCCGAGGACAGGCAAAATCGACGTTTCGGGCAAAAGCCCTTCATCAGGAATAAAGGCAGAGAGCCTGAAGCGTGGAGAGATAAGCTAGAGGAGGGTGGGGGTGGGGAGAGAGTGGCATAGAGTACAATAGGTCAGTGGGGAAGGAGATGAAGGTGATAGGTCAGGGAGGAGAGGGTGGAGTGGATAGGTGGAAAAGGAGCTGGGCAGGTCGGACAAGTCCGGACAGGTCAGGGGATCGAGTTGCGGGAGGTTAGAAGCTAGGATGAGGTGGGGGAAGGGGAAATGAGGAAACTGCTGAAATCCACATTGATGCCCTGGGGTTGAAGTGTTCCGAGGCGGAAGATGAGGCGTTCTTCCTCCAGGCGTCTGGTGGTGAGGGAGCGGCGGTAGAGGAGGCCCAGCACCTCCATATCCTCGGCAGAGTGGGAGGGGGAGTTGAAATGTTGAGCCACTGGGCGATTTGGTTGATTGATGTGGGTGTCTCGGAGATGTTCCCTAAAGCGCTCTGCTAGGAGGTGCCCAGTCTCCCCAATGTAGAGGAGACCGCATCGGGAGCAACGGATACAATAGATGATATTAGTGGATGTGCAGGTAAAACTTTGATGGATGTGGAAAGCTCCTTTGGGGCCTTGGATAGAGGTGAGGGAGGAGGTGTGGGCGCAGGTTTTACAGTTCCTGCGGTGGCAGGGGAAAGTGCCAGGATGGGAGGGTGGGTCGTAGGGGGGCATGGACCTGACCAGGTAGTCACGGAGGGAACGGTCTTTGCGGAAGGCGGAGAGGGGTGGGGAGGGAAATATATCCCTGGTAGTGGGGTCTGTTTGGAGGTGGCGGAAATGTCGGCGGATGATTTGGTTTATGCGAAGGTTGGTAGGGTGGAAGGTGAGCACCAGGGGCGTTCTGTCCTTGTTGCGGTTGGAGGGGTTTGGTCTGAGGGCGGAGGTGCGGGATGTGGATGAGATGCGTTGGAGGGCATCTTTAACCACATGGGAAGGGAAATTGCGGTCTCTAAAGAAGGAGGCCATCTGGTGTGTTCTATGGTGGAACCGCTACTCCTGGGAGCAGATACGGCGGAGGCGGAGGAATTGGGAATACGGGATGGCATTTTTGCAAGAGGTAGGGTGGGAAGAGGTGTAATCCAGGTAGCTGTGGGAGTCAGTGGGTTTGTAGAAGATGTCAGTGTCAAGTCGGTCGTCACTGATGGAGATGGAGAGTTCCAGGAAGGGGAGGGAGGTGTCAGAGATGGTCCAGGTAAATTTAAGGTCAGGGTGGAATGTGTTGGTGAAGTTGATGAATTGCTCAACCTCCTCGCGGGAGCACGAGGTGGCGCCAATGCAGTCATCAATGTAGCGGAGGAAGAGGTGGGGAGTGGTGCCGGTGTAATTACGGAAGATCAACTGCTCTACGTATCAATCAACCAAATCGCCCAGTGGCTAAACATTTCAACTCCCCTCCCACTCTGCCGAGGATATGGAGGTGCTGGGCCTCCTCCACCACCGCTCCCTCACCACCAGACGCCTGGAGGAAGAACGCCTCATCTTCCGCCTCGGAACACTTCAACCCCAGGGCATCAATGTGGATTTCAACAGTTTCCTCATTTCCCCTTCCCCCACCTCATCCTAGCTTCTAACCTCCAGCAACTCGATCCCCTGACCTGTCCGGACTTGTCCGACCTGCCCAGCTCCTTTTCCACCTATCCACTCCACCTTCTCCTCCCTGACCTATCACCTTCATCTCCTTCCCCACTGACCTATTGTACTCTATGCCACTCTCTCCCCACCCCCACCCTCCTCTAGCTTATCTCTCCACGCTTCAGACTCTCTGCCTTTATTCCTGATGAAGGGCTTTTGCCCGAAACGTCGATTTTGCCTGTCCTCGGATGCTGCCTGAATTGCTGTGCTCTTCCAGCACCACTGATCTAGAATCTGGTTTCCAGCATCTGCAGTCATTGTTTTTACCACCATTTATAATTAACAAATCTAAATATTACAAGGAGCAAAGTCTGGCTAACCTAGGTCTCTTAACAAATCACTCACGGAGTATGGATGTCACTGGCTGGGCTGGCATTTAAGGCCCATTCCTAGTTGCCTTTAAGGAGATGGTGGTGAGCTGCTTTCTTGAACTGCTACAGTCCACGTGCTTTAGGTTGACCACAGTGCCCTTAGGGATGGATTACCAGGATTGTGACCCAGTGACACAGAAGTAATGGCGATATTTTTCCAAATCAGGATGATGGTGTTCCCATGCGCTGCTGTCCCTGTCCTTCCAGATGGTAGCTATTGCTGACTTGTAAGGTGCTGTCTAAGGAGCTGTGCTGAGTTGCTGTACTGCATTATGTAAATGGTGCACACTACTACAAGTGGGTGTCAATTGTGAAAAAAATGGAATTTAAAAGTCCTGAAAGGTGCCTATCATGTGTACTGCTTTGTCCTGCATTATGTCAACATTCCTGAGTGTTTTTGAGGGTTGTAGTCATCCAGGCAAATGAAGAATACTCTATCACACACCTAACCTGAGCCTTATGAATTTATATATGTATTAGGGAGGTTTGAGGTGAGTTATTTGTTTCAGAATTACTAACCTCTGATCTGCTCTTGTAGTCACAATATTGGTGTGGTTGATCCAGTTCAGGTTCTGTTCAATTATAATGTCAAAGTTGTTGAAATCTGGGGATTCAGCAATATCATTGAAAGTTGAGGTGCTATGTTTAGCTTCCCTCTTGTGTGGCATGATGATTACTTGCCAATTTTATTCCAAGCCTGGATTTTGTTGAGTTCTTGCTGCATCTAGGCATGGTCTGCTTCCGTATCAGAGGAGTTGTGAATGGTGCTGAAGATTATGCAATCATCAGCGAACATCTCCACTTCTGACTTTACGATGAAGGGCAGATTATTGATGAAGCAGCTGAAGATGGTTGAACCTAGGACGCTGAGGAACTCCTGAGGAGATGCGCTGGAGCTGAGATGACTGACCTCAGACAATCACAGTTTGAGGTGGAGAGTTTCCCTTGGTTCCCATTGAGTCGATGGGACTTCATGACGCCATACGTGGTTGAATACTGCCTTGATATCTATGACAGATACTTCCACCTCATCTATGGAGTTCAGCTCTTCTGTTTATGTTTGTGACCAAGTCTGTCATAAGGTAATGAGTACTATTGCTGGAATGTTGTCAGGGTCTTGGAGTGAGTCATGAAGGTTGAAGACCCCTGGAGGAGGCCAGGATAGTTCATTCACTCTCTGAAGATTGATGTAAACGCTTCAAGCTTTGCTGGGCTGCCCCATTATTGAGGATGGAATAGCTGTGGAATGTTCACCTCCTGTTTGTTATCTAATTGTCCACCTCCATTCTCTTCCATCACCCATAAACCCAACAGATTCTGCAACTGTATCCTCTTATAGATGATGTCACTCTTGTTTATGATGTTGCTGATCTTCACTACCTCTTAGATTTAAATGAATCAAATCCAAATTTCTAAGGTTCTGCACAGTAGACTGATTAGTAAAGTTAGATCACATGGGATTCAGGGAGAGTTTGCCAAATGGATACAAAATGGGCTTTATGGCAGGAGACAAGGAGTTGGTGGTAGAGGGTTGTTGTTCAGACTGGAGGCCTGTGACCCGCGATGTTCCACAGGGATCGGTGCTGTTGGTTGTCTTTTATATAAATTATTTGGATAAGAATTTAGGAGGCATGGTTAGTAAGTTTTCAGATGAAATTGGTGGTATAGCTAACAGTGAAGGAGGCTATCTAAGATTGCAAAGGGATCCTGATCAATTGGGTCAATGAGCTGAAGAGTGGCAGATGGAGTTGAATTTGGATAAATACAAGGTATTGCATTTTGGCAAAGTAAGCAAAGGCAGGACTTATACAGTTAAGGGTAGGGCCCTGGGTAGTGTTGTTGAACAGACAGACCTAGGGGTTCAGATACATAATTCTTTGAATGTTGCATCACAGGTAGACATGGTGGTTAAGAAGGCTTTTAGCATGCTCAGACCATTGAGTATAGGAGTTGGGACATCATGTTGACGGTGTATAGGACACTAGTGAGGCCACTTTGGACGACTGTGTAGAGTTCTGGTCACCCTTCTATAGGAAGGGTATTATTAAATTGGAGAGGGTTCAGAAAATATTTACCAGGATGTTGCTGGGACTAGAGGATTTGAATTATAAGGAGAGTTTGGTTAGGCTGGGACTTTTTTCACTGGAGTGTACGAGAGTGAGGGTGACCTTATGGAGATTTATAAAATTATGAGGGGGCATAGAAAAGGTGAATACCAAAGGTCTTTTCTCTAGGTTGGGTGAGTTCAAAACTGGGGGGCATATTTTTAAGGTGAGAGGAGAAAGGTTTAAAAGGAACCTTAGGGGCAACGTTTTCAAACAGAGGGTGGTTCACATGTGGAATGAACTGCCAGAGGAAGTGGTAGACGCAGGTACACTCCCAACATTTAAAAGACGTTTGGATAGGTACAGGAATAGGGAAGGTTTAGAGGGATAAGGGCCAATTGTAGGCAAATGGGACTAGTTTGGTTGGGAAATTTAGTTGGCAGGACGAATTGGACCGAAAGGTCTGCTTACATGCTATATGACTCTAGAAGGCCATGGGTATTATAGTTTCACTCCACTCCACCTCCCAAGCTTCCTCCTGTCCTACAATGATCTCCTTTAAGATCCTTGTAGACCCCTCTCTGTATGACTTTTGGCCAACCTCTCAATCTCTTCCTCTCAATCTGGTGTCAAAATAAAGTTTCTAAGCTGAAGATTTAATTGTAAACCATGTGGTGCTACCAATTCCTATCACCTGGTGAGCAGGTTTGTGTGAACCCAGGCCAATGCTTGACTGTCTTTGAAGTTGATGTTGCTACTTAATTCAGAAAGTGACTTCTAAGTGCTTTGGATAACACTGCACTAAAGGTTACGTTTCACCAGCAAGTTGCACTTCTGCGGCACTTTTAATGTAGCAAAGGTATCCTTACAGGAGTGTTACCAATTCAAAATTTGGTACTCAGCAAATTAAGAAGACAAGAAGATTGATCAATGAAACAGGTTTTAACAATGTCAAGTGGATACTTTGGGATGGAATTTGAGAGTTGTTTTTAAGCAACTGGAAACAGGATTGCCAAAGACCGGGAATAAGCAGCCAGGACCTGCCCATGATGTCAGAATTTGAAGAATGCTTAACTGTCAGGGGGCTGTAGGCTTGGAGAAGGATACAGCAAGACAACAAAGAAATTTCATCATAACAGTGAGAATTATAAAATCAAAGTTACTCAGAGCATTGTCAACCTGTAAATTCTCTACCACAGAAGGCTGTGGAGATTGGGTCACTGAATATATTCAAGAAAGATATCAAAGGCATCAAAGTGTATGGGAGAAAGCATGACCCTGGCATTCAGGTAGAGGATCAACCACGATCATATTGAATGGTAGAGCACACGTGGATCCTGCTCCTGGTTTTTTGATTTGATTTGATTTGATGTATTATTGTCTCATATACCTCGGTATAGTTTGGTTTTGTTTGCAGTACAGGAGATCAAAACACACAAAGATCATAAGGTGATTGAACAGAGTGAGGAAGGCAAAGTTACGGCTGCAAAGTAGGTGCACAAAAGGCAAGATCAACATTAGATTTGAAATTTGAGAGTCCCATTCAGAAGTTTAGTAATGGCAGGGAAGAAGCTGTTCAAATCTTAGAATCCCTACAGTGTGGAAACAGGCCCTTCGGCCCAATAAGTCCACATTTACTCTCCGAAGAGTATCCCACCCAAACCCATTCCCCTACATTTATCCCTGACTAATGCACCTAACCTACACATCCCTGAACACTAGGGGCAATTCACCTAACCTGCACACCTTTGAATCGTGGGAGGAAGCTGGAGCAATCGGAGGAATCTCATGCAGACACGAGGAGTCTGTGCAAACTCCACACAGACAGGAGGCTGCAATTGAATCCAGATCCCTGGCACTGTGAGGCAGCAGTGCTAACCACTGAGCAACCGTGCCACCCAATTCCAAAAGGTGTTCCTTCTCATAATCTCTTGTATATTATTCTGTTTAACAAATCCTGTTATTGGTTACTGATGAATATATACATAATCTTGTTGCACTGCTGAGTATTCTAGCATTTTTGTTCTTATGTCAGGTTTGTAGCATTTACTGTGTTTTGATTTTGTTGAGTAGCAGGTAGCATTGATACCACACAAGTGCCAGTGAATGATCATCTCTAACAAGAGAGAATCTAGCCATCTCCCTTTGACTTTCAATGGCGATGCCACCACTGAATCCCCCACTATCAATGCCCTGTGGGTTACCATTGACCAGGAACTGAAATGAACCGGAAAGATAAATATTATGGCTACAAGAGTGGGTCAGAGACTGGGAATTCTGTGTCAAATAGTCCTTGACCCCCTAAAGCACAGCCACCACCTACAAGGCACATGTTGGGATGTGATGGAATGCTCCCCACTTGCCTGTTCTTGAATCTGTTGGAACGTGTGTTTAAGCTTTTGTATCTTCTGACGGAAGAGGGGTGGGAGGGATCTTTGATGATGTTGGCTGCCTTTCCGAGGCAGTGAGAAGTGTAGATGAAGTCAGTGGATGGAAAGTTGGCTTGAGTGATGTTCTGGGCTGTGTTCACAACTCTATGTAGTTTCTTATGATCCTGGGCAGAGCAATTGCCATACTAAGTTGTGATACATCCAGATAGAATACTTTATGTTTCTGTGAAATATTACTGAACCAAAAACCAATAGGTCAGTGATAGATTGATGGTAGTCAGTTCAGGGGCATTGGAATTTTGGCTAAACTCATGATTATGGAGCTTGGGAGATTTGAGGATGATCTCTGGGATATTTGAAGACAAAGGTGTGAAGTGATAGTGTCATGGGTAATGACCTGGGACCCCTAATCCAGAGACACAGGCTGATGTTCTAGGCGGGTGGGTTTGAATCCCACTGTGGCAGATTGTGGAATTTGAAGTAAATCTTTAAAATTCTGGGTATCCAAATAGCGACCATGTAACCGTTGTCAATTCTCATAAAAACCCACCTGCTTCACAAATGTCCCTTAGTGAAGGGAATCTGTCATCCTTACCTGGGCTTGCCAATCTCTGACCCCAGAACCACAGCAAATGTCGATGACTCTTAACAATTAGGAATGAGAGCTAAATGCTAGCATAGCCACAGTGTCAGCTACATCCCAGAAATGAATGTATAATTTAAAGAATTGAAAGCAAGAGACCATGTAAACAAATGCTCAGAGTCATGCAGGATTTGCAGAGAGACAAAATCAGAGCTAACTAGCAGAACTTTGTGCTTGCGGACCGGAATTCGGTGCTGGAATGTCAGAGGGGAAGTAATTATGTGTCACAATTTTCCCAAGGTAGATTGTTAATGGAGGGAGGTTGGGTTTAGCAGCCAATCAGCAGCATTGTGGGCCCAATTCCAAAGTGTAACTCAGCCATTTTGTATTGCCTCAAGTCAGCAGAGGGTGTGGGAGTGGGGGCAGAGGCCTAGTGCTGCCTGATGGATTCCTGCTGCAATCCTTTAAAGTGACATTAGAGGGGGTTATTTGGTTCTGGGTGATGGCAGGAAGAAGCTGAACCAAGCAGACCTGGCCAGAAGTAGTAGAAGATGCCAAGAGCTGCAGAGTCACCTAGAGGAACTGAGCACAGTGTCTGTTAATGGCCTTCTTTGTAATGGTGAGGTGGATGAGGTCTACCAACCAGACGACCAGGTCTGCAGGCAACAGCACACACTCCAACATGGGTGTATGCTGCTCCTGAACATGGGAGAAACATGTGCCCAGGGTGATCACTAAATTACTGGCAAGCCTCAGGGCCGAGTTCCACCGAACTGGAATGCATCTGGCTTCTGATTTCAATAATGCAAGAAAGACCAGCACTGCCTCATATCTCTCCCTTTTAGTCCTTGCATGAGGTTATGGTGCCACAGAGGGAAGAGTGTCCAGCCTGTCGAAGAGCAAACCACCGTTCTGGCACAGTGTCACCAGCTGGGCAAAGATGGGAATACTCAGGGGGAAGAGTGAAAGGATGTTTCATTCTGTAGAGAAAGGGGATGCACCGTACTGAATAGATGTCTATCAAGCATAGGCAACTAAAGGAGATGAATTCAAGTTAGGACTTCAGTAGAAGTGATCTCAAGAAGCAGTTGAGTGTGAGAGCATGCAGCTCTGTTGGGTGGTCCTAATCTCTGGGTTCATGAGGGAGGGGCGGGTTGGTTTCATTGGCCAGCACTCAGTTCTGATGGAGAGTTATACCAGACACAAAATGTGTACTTTGCTCTCCATAGATGCTGCCTGATCTGCTGAGGTTCCCCAGTATTCACTGTTTGTTTCATCAGTCTGAACAGTGTCAAAAGGAAACAAATCTCTGCAGACCATCCTGATTGACATGATCATGAGCCAATGGTTGCTTTAGCTCTGAACAAAACCAATTATTGGCTACTTTAGTGGTGCCAGATTCCCTAATCCCTCCTACCTCATGTTGGGACTCAGAATGAGGGCGGTTCTCATGCTAGCCATTTTGTGGCTTCTTTGAATAAACCTGCCCATTTAATTATATAAGCAGTTTTATATTGTATATTTATATCCAGACTAAGACCATGTCAAAGTCATTGCCCTTTGCAGTTGGCAATTTGAAGTCTGGGCCATAGACCCAGGGGGAAATGGGCAATGTGTTAAGATTTCATAGTGAATCTAGTGAGATCATCTTTTCCTTCTATTACTGGCATTAATAGGGCAGGATTGTCTTCACATCACAGACAGCGACAGGAATGTTTGTGAAGTGAGACATGCCCAAAAGCACCCACTTTTCTCAAGCCCAAGAAGGGAAAAAAGGAACAGCAATTACCCAGAAAACTGTCGAATGAAAACATTGGGCGTCCTGGAGTTCCGTTGTCAGGTATATATTACAAGTCAGATAATTATTCGGCATTACCAATTAATAGCTGCTTTTGAAAGAACATTTGAAACTCTTGACCTCTTTAGCAAGAGGTCAGTACCGCAGAGGGTGGAGAGTTTTATTTCCTCCTCCAATTCTATTTTGATATAGTCTCTGCCCTCCCCTTTACCTTTGATTTCACACAGACATTGCTCGCTCTGGGCTTTGTTTGTCACTGGTTCCCTGACCACATGGGTGGTTTTTCTGGTGGTGGAGTATTAATAAAGTTATTTACAATTGATGTTTGCACTGTGTTTTGCACTACACACACACACGATGTGTCCTGGGGAATATAAGCACTACTGCTGAACAAGAAATAAATAACCAGGAGATTAAAATCTCCTCAGTTGAGAACTGACTCCAAGCTGGCTGGTCACAGCCAAAGTACTACAGAGAAAGATCTCTTGGCCTGTGACAATGCTTTAAAAAAAGGAACGTTAGAACAGGAGTAAGCCATTCAGCACCTTGAACCGATCCCACCATTTAATGCGATCATAGTTGATCCATGTCCTAACTCCATAAACCGTGCCTTTGGCCCATTTCCCTTAGTATTTCTTCCTTCCCCTTTTGTCGTGCAAGATAAGGACTTAGATTAGAGCAGCTCCATGGCTGGAAGAACCAAAGGGGCCCAGACTAAGAAATTTGAAGTCCTTGAGGAGGCTGTGCAAAAACCCCCTCTGTCCCCATGCCAGGGTGGTATGATATCAGAAAACGAGGATTATGTGTGCACTGTTGTAGGACACTGCTTGGTACTGAGCAATCACCAGGCCGAGGTTGCGGGGAATCTGGCCTGATCCAGAATACCAAAGCCTTGAATTCTCTTTTCTGAAGGCACTGTGTGATATACCAGTGTTGTCCATCCAACTTTCAGTTAACCAAATATTAAATTCAAACTGCCTTGTGTATTCCTATCCTTGTATAGTCCTGTCCTTGTGTAGTCTGTCCTTGTGTGGTCCTGTCCTTGTGTAGTCCTATCCTTGTGTGGTCCTATCCTTGTGTAGTCCTATCCTTGTGTAGATCTATTATTGTGTAGTTCTGTCCTTGTGTGGTCCTATCCTTGTGTAGTTCTGTCCTTGTGTAATCTTATCCTTGTGTGGTCCTGATCTTGTGTAGTCCTGTCCTTGTGTAGTCCTATCCTTGTATAGTCCTGTCCTTGTGTAGTCCTGTCCTTGTGTACTCCTATACTTGAGTGGTCCTGTCCTTGTGTAGTCCTGTCCTTGTGTAGTCCTGTCCTTGTGCAGTCCTATCCTTGTGTAGTCCTGTCCTTGTGCAGTCCTATCCTTGTGTGGTCCTATCCTTGTGTAGTCCTGTCCTTGTGTACTCCTGTCCTTGTGTACTCCTGTCCTTGTGTAATCCTATCCTTGTGTAGTCCTGTACTTGTGTAGTCCTGTCCTGTGAAGTCCTATCCTTGTGTAGTCCTGTACTTGTGTAGTCCTGTCCTTGTGTAATCCTATCCTTGTGTAGTCCTATCCTTGTGTAGTCCTGTCCTTGTGTAGTCCTGTCCTTGTGTAATCCTATCCTTGTGTAGTCATGTCCTTGTGTACTCCTGTCCTGTGAAGTCCTATCTTTGTGTAGTCCTATCCTTGTGTAGTCCTGTCCTTGTGTAATCCTATCCTTGTTTAGTCCTGTCTTTGTGTAGACCTGTCCTTGTGGGCAGCATGGTGGCACAGTGGTTAGCACTGCTGCCTCACAGCGCCAGAGACCTGGGTTCAATTCCCGCCTCAGGTGACTCTCTGTGTGGAGTTTGCACGTTCTCCCCGTGTCTGCGTGGGTACCTCTGGATGCTCTGGTTTCCTCCCACATCCCAAAAATGTGCAGGTCAGGTGAATTGGTCAAGTTAAATTGCCCGTAGTGTTAGGTGAAGGAGTAAATATAGGGGTATGGGTCTGGGTGGGTTGCGCTTCTGCGGGTTGGTGTGGACTTGTTGGGCCGAAGGGCCTGTTTCCACACTGTAAGTAATCCAATCTAATCTAATCCTATTCTTGTGTAGTCCTGTCCTTGTGTAGTCTTGTCCTTGTATAGTCCTGTACTTATGTGGATGTATCCTTGTGTAGTCCTGTCCTTGTGTAGGCATATCCCTGAGTAATCCTGTCCTTGTGTAGGCCTATCCTTGTATACTCCATGACCTTGTGTACTCCTATCCTTGTGTAGTTCTGTCCTGTGTAGTCCTGTCCTGTGTAGTCCTGTCGTTGTGTCGTCCTGTCCTTGTGTCGTCCTGTCCTTGTGTCGTCCTGACCTTGTGTCGTCCAGTCCTTGTGTAATCCTATCTTTGTGTAGTCCTATCTTTAGGTAGTCCTGTCCTTGTGGGCAGCACGTTGGCACAGTGGTTAGCACTGCTGCCTCACAGCGCCAGAGACCCGGGTTCAATTCCTGCCTCAGGTGACTCTCTGTGTGGAGTTTGCATGTTCTCCCCGGGTCTGCGTGGGTTTCCTCCGGGTGCTCCGGTTTCCTCCCACAGTCCAAAAATGTGCAGGTCAGGTGAATTGGCCAAGTTAAATTGCCCGTAGTGTTAGGTGAAGGGGTAAATGTAGGGAAATGGATCTAGGTGAGTTGTGCTTCGGCGGGTCGGTGTGGACTTGTTGGGCCGAAGGGCCTGTTTCCACACTGTAAGTAATCTAATCTAATCTAATCCTATTCTTGTGTAGTCCTGCCCTTGTGTAATCCTATCCTTGTGTAGTCCCGTTCTTGTGTAGTCCTACCCTTGTGTAGTCCTGACCTTGTGTAGTCCTGTCCTTGTGACACCTCCTGACACCTCCCTCCCCTTCATGGACCTCTCCATCTCCATTAATGATGACCGACTTGACATTGATATTTTTCACAAACCCACCGACTCCCACAGCTACCTGGATTACACCTCTTCCCACCCGATCTCTTGCAAAAATAGCCATCCCGTATTCCCAATTCCTCCGCCTCCGCCGTATCTGCTCCCAGGAGGACCAGTTCCACCACAGAACACACCAGATGGCCTCCTTCTTTAGAGACCGCAATTTCCCTTCCCACGTGGTTCAAGATGCCCTCCAACGCAACTCGTCCATATCCCGCACCTCTGCCCTCAGACACCACCCCTCCAACCGTAACAAGGACAGAACGCCCCTGGTGCTCACCTTCCACCCTACCAACCTTTGCATAAACCAAATCATCCGCCGACATTTCCGCCACCTCCAAACAGACCCCACCACCAGGGATATATTTCCCTCCCCACCCCTTTCTGCCTTCCACAAAGACCGTTCCCTCTGTGACTACCTGGTCAGGTCCACGCCCCCCCTACAACCCACCCTCCCAGCCTGGCACCTTTTCCACTGCCACTGCAGGAACTGTAAAACCTGTGCCCACACCTCCTCCCTCACCTCTATCCACGTCCCTAAAAGAGCCTTCCACATCCATCAAAGTTTTACCTGCACATCCACTAATATCATTTATTGTATCCGTTACTCCCGATGCGGTCTCCTCTACATCGGGGAGACTGGGCGCCTCCTAGCAGAGCACTTTAGGGAACATCTCCGGGACACCCGCACAAATCAACCAAACCGCCCCGTGGCCCAACATTTCAACTCCCCCTCCCACTCTGCCGAGGACATGGACGTCCTTGGCCTCCTTCACCGCCGCTCCCTCACCACCAGACGCCTGGAGGAAGAACCCACCATCTTCGGCCTCAGAACACTTCAACCCCGGGCATCAATGTGGACTTCAACAGTTTCCTCATTTCCCCTTCCCCCACCTCACCCTAGTTCCAAACTTCCAGCTCAGCACTGTCCCCATGACTTGTCCGGACTTGTCCTACCTGCCTATCTCCTCCTCCACCTATCCACTCCACCCTCTCCTCCCTGACCTATCAACTACATCCCCTCCCCCACTCACCTATTGTACTCTATGCGACTTTCTCCCCACCCCACCCTCGTCTAGCTTATCTCACCACGCTTCAGGCTCTCTGCCTTTATTCCTAATGAAGGGCTTTTGCCCGAAACGTCGAATTTTGTTGCTCCTTGGATGCTGCCTGAACTGCTGTGCTCTTCCGGCACCACTAATCCAGAATCTGGTTTCCAGCATCTGAACTCATTGTGTTTACCTCTGTTCTTGTGTAGTCCTGTCCTTGTGTAGTCCTATCCTTGTGTAGTCCTGTCCTTGTGTAGTCCAATCCTTGTTTAGTCCTACCCTTGTGTAGTCCTGTCCTTGTGCAGTCCTGTCCTTGTGTAGTCCAATCCTTGTGTAGTCCTATCCTTGTGTAGTCCTATCCTTGTGTAGTGCTGTCCTTGTGTAGTCCTATCCTTGTGCAGTCCTGTCCTTGTGTAGTCCTATCCTTGTGTAGTCCTATCCTTGTGTAGTCCTATCCTTGTGTAGTGCTGTCCTTGTGTAGTCCTATCCTTGTGTAGTCCTGTCCTTGTGTAGTCCTATCCTTGTGCAGTCCTGTACTTGTGTGGTCCAATCCTTGTGTAGTCCTATCCTTGTGTAGTGCTGTCCTTGTGTAGTCTTATCCTTGTGTAGTCCTGTCCTTGTGTAGTCCTATGCTTGTGTAGTCCTGTCCTTGTGTAGTCCTGTCCTTGTATAGTCCTGTCCTTGTATAGTCCTGTCCTTGTGTACTCCTATCCTTGTGTAGTCCTACCCTTGTGTAGTCCTGTCCTTGTGTAGTCCTATCCTTGTGTAGTCCTGTCGTTGTGTAGTCCTGTCCTTGTGTAGTCCTATCCTTGTGTAGTCCTGTCGTTGTGTAGTCCTACCCTTGTGTAGTCCTATCCTTGTGTAGTCCTCTCCTTGTGTAGTCCTGTCCTTGTGTAGTCCTACCCTTGTGTAGTCCTGTCCTTGTGTAGTCCTGTCCTAGTGTAGTCCTATCCTTGTGTAGTCCTGTCCTTGTGTAGTCCTATCCTTGTGTAGTCCTGTCCTTGTGTAGTCCTATCCTTGTGTAGTCCTGTCGTTGTGTAGTCCTACCCTTGTGTAGTCCTATCCTTGTGTAGTCCTGTCCTTGTGTAGTCCTACCCTTGTGTAGTCCTCTTCTTGTGTAGTCCTGTCCTTATGTAGTCCTGTCCATGTGCAGTCCTATCCTTGTGTAGTTCTGTCCTTGTGTAGTCCTGTCCTTGTGTAGTCCTACCCTTGTGTAGCCCTATCCTTGTGTAGTCCTGTCCTTGTGTAGTCCTGTCCTTGTGTAGTCCTATCTTTGTGTAGTCCTGTCCTTGTGTAGTCCTGTCCTTGTGTAGTCCTGTCCTTGTGTAGTCCTACCCTTGTGTAGTCCTCTTCTTGTGTAGTCCTGTCCTTATGTAGTCCTACCCTTGTGTAGTCCTATCCTTGTGTAGTCCTGTCCTGGTGTAGTCCTGTCCTTGTGTAGTCCTACCCTTGTGTAGTCCTCTTCTTGTGTAGTCCTGTCCTTATGTAGTCCTGTCCATGTGTAGTCCTATCCTTGTGTAGTTCTGTCCTTGTGTAGTCCTGTCCTTGTGTAGTCCTACGCTTTGTAGTCCTGTCCTTGTGTAGTCCTACTGTTGTATAGTCCTCTTCTTGTGTAGTCCTGTCCTTGTGTACTCCTCTTCTTGTGTAGTCCTGTCCTTATGTAGTCCAGTCCTACTGTAGTTCTATCCTTGTCCAGTCCTGTCCTTTCGTAGTCCTGTCCTTGTCTCGTCCTATCCTTGTGTAATCCTAACCATGTGTAGTCCTGTCCTTGTGTAATCCTATGCTTGTGTAGACCTGTCGTTATGTAGTCCTACCCTTGGGTAGTCCTCTTCTTGTGTAGCCCTGTCCTTGTGTAGTCCTGTCCTTGTGTAGTCCTGTCCTTGTGTTGTCCTGTCCTTGTGTAGTCCTGTCCGTGTGTTGTCCTGTCCTTGTGTAGTCCTGTCCTTGTGTAGTCCTATCCTTTTGTAGTCCTCTCCTTGTGTAGTCCTGTCCTTGTGTTGTCCTGTCCTTGTGTAGTCCTATCCTTTTGTAGTCCTGTCCTTGTGTAGTCCTGTCCTTGTGTAGTCCTCTTCTTGTGTGGTCCTGTCCTTGTGTAGTCCTGTAATTGTGTAGTCCTCTTCTTGTGTAGTCCTACCCTTGTGTAGTCCTGTCCTTATGTAGTCCTGTCCTTGTGTAGTCCTATCCTTGTGTAGTCCTACCCTTGTGTAGTCCTGTCCATGTGTAGTCCTGTCCTTGTGTAGTCCTGTCCTTGTGTAGTCCTGTCGTTGTGTAGTCCTGTCCTTGTGTAGTCCTACCCTTGTGTAGTCCTGTCCTTGTGTTGTCCTGTCCTTGTGTAGTCCTGTCGTTGTGTAGTCCTGTCCTTGTGTAGTCCTGTCCTTGTGTAGTCCTGTCCTTGTGTTGTCCTGTCCTTGTGTAGTCCTGTCCTTGTGTCGTCCTATCCTTTTGTAGTCCTGTCCTTGTGTAGTCCTGTCCTTGTGTTGTCCTGTCCTTGTGTAGTCCAATCCTTTTGTAGTCCTGTCCTTGTGTAGTCCTGTCCTTGTGTAGTCCTCTTCTTGTGTAGTCCTGTCCTTGTGTAGTCCTGTACTTGTGTAGTCCTATCCTTGTCTAGTCCTGTCCTTGTGTAGTCCTGTCCTTGTGTAGTCCTATCCTTGTGTAGTCCTACCCTTGTGTAGTCCTCTTCTTGTGTAGTCCTGTCCTTGTGTACTCCTATTCTTGTGTAGTCCTCTTCTTGTGTAGTCCTGTCCTTGTGTAGTCCTGTCCTTGTGTAATCCTATCCTTGTGTAGTCCTATCCTTTTGTAGTCCTATACTTGTCTAGTCCTGTCCTTGTGTAGTCCTATTCTTGTGCAGTCATCTTCTTGTGTAGTCCTACCTTGTGTAGTCCTGTCCTTGTGTGGTCCTATCCTTGTGTAGTCCTGTCCTTGTGTGGTCATATCCTTGTGTAGTCCTACCCTTGTGTAGTCCTGTCCTTGTGTAGTCCTGTCCTTGTGTAGTCCTGTCCTTGTGTAGTCCTGTCCTTGTGTAGTCCTGTCCTTGTGTAGTCCTGTCCTTGTGTAGTCCTATCCTTGTGTAGTCCTGTCCATGTGTAGTCCTGTCCTTGTGTAGTCCTGTCCTTGTGTAGTCCTGTCCTTGTGTAGTCCTACCCTTGTGTAGTCCTATCCTTGTGTAGTCCTGTCCTTGTGTAGTCCTGTCCTTGTGTAGCCCTATCCTTGTGTAGTCCTGTCCTTGTGTAGTCCTACCCTTGTGTAGTCCTGTCCTTGTGTAGTCCTGTCCTTGTGTAGTCCTGTCCTTGTGTAGTCCTGTCCTTGTGCAGTCCTATCCTTGTGTAGTCCTACCCTTGTGTAGTCCTGTCCTTGTGTTGTCCTGTCCTCGTGTGGCCCTATCCTTGTGTAGTCCTGTCCTTGTCTAGTCCTGTCCTTATGTTGTCCTGTCCTTGTGTAGTCCTGTCCTTGTGTAGTCCTGTCCTTGCGTGGTCCTATCCTTGTGTAGTCCTGTCCTTGTGCAGTCCTATTCTTGTGTAGTCCTCTTCTTGTGTAGTCCTACCTTGTGTAGTCCTATTCTTGTGTAGTCCTGTCCTTGTGTAGTCCTATTCTTGTGCAGTCCTCTTCTTGTGTAGTCCTGTCCTTGTGCCGTCCTATCCTTATGTAGTCCTGTCCTTGTGCCGTCCTATCCTTGTATAGTCCTGTCCTTGTGTAGTCCTATCCTTATGTAGTCCTACCCTTGTGTAGTCCTGTCCTTATGTAGTCCTGTCCTTGTGTATTCCTGTCCTTGTGTAGTCCTATCCTTGTGTAGTCCTATCCTTATGTAGTCCTGTCCTTGTATAGTCCTGTCCTTGTGTAGTCCTATCCTTATGTAGTCCTGTCCTTGTGCCGTCCTATCCTTGTATAGTCCTGTCCTTGTGTAGTCCTATCCTTATGTAGTCCTGTCCTTGTGTATTCCTGTCCTTGTGTAGTACTATCCTTGAGTAGTCCTATCCTTGAGTAGTCCTATCCTTGTGTAGTCCTATCCTTGTGTCGTCCTATCCTTGAGTAGTCCAATCCTTGTGTAGTCCTGTACTTGTGTAGTCCTATCCTTGTGTAGTCCTATCCTTGTGTAGTCCTGTCCTTGTGTAGTCCTTTCCTTGTGTAGTCCTATCCTTGTGTTAGTCTTATCCTTGTGTAGTCCTATCCTTGTGTAGTCCTATCCTTGTGTAGTCCTGCCCTTGTGTAGTCCTATCCTTGTGTAGTCCTGTCCTTGTGTAGTCCTATCCTTGTGTAGTCCTGTCCTTGTGTAGTCCTATCCTTGTGTAGTCCTATCCTTGTGTAGCCCTGTCCTTGTGTCGTCCTATCCTTGTGTCGTCCTACCCTTGTGTAGTCCTGTGTTGTGTAGTCCTGTGTTGTGTAGTCCTGTCCTTGTGTAGTCCTATCCTTGTGTAGTCCTGTCCTTGTGTAGTCCTATCCTTGTGTATTCCTACCCTTGTGTAGTCCTGTGTTGTGTAGTCCTATCCTTGTGTAGTCCTGTCCTTGTGTAGTCCTATCCTTGTGTAGTCCTGTCCTTGTGTAGTCCTATCCTTGTGTAGTCCTATCCTTGTGTAGTCCTATCGTTGTGTAGTCCTGTCCTTGTGTAGTCCTATCCTTGTGTAGTCCATTCTTGTGTAGTCCTACCTTGTGTCGTCCTGTCCTTGTGTAGTCCTGTCCTTGTGTAGTCCTGTCCTTGTGTAGTCCTATCCTTGTGTCGTCCTGTCCTTGTGTAGTCCTGTACTTGTGTAGTCCTATCCTTGTGTAGTCCTATCCTTGTGTCGTCCTGTCCTTGTGTAGTCCTATCCTTGTGTCGTCCTGTCCTTGTGTAGTCCTACCCTTGTGTAGTCCTATCCTTGTGTAGTCCTGTCCTTGTGTATTCCTGTCCTTGTGTAGTCCTACCCTTGTGTAGTCCTATCTTTGTGTTGCCCTGTCCTTGTGTAATCCTATCCTTGCGTAGTCCTGTCCTTGTGTAGTCCTGTCCTTGTGTAGTCCTATCCTTGTGTCGTCCTGTCCTTGTGTAGTCCTGTACTTGTGTAGTCCTGTCCTTGTGTAGTCCTGTACTTGTGTAGTCCTGTCCTTGTGTCGTCCTGTCCTTGTGTAGTCCTATCCTTGCGTAGTCCTATCCTTGTGTAATCCTATCCTTGTGTAGTCCTGTACTTGTGTAGTCCTATCCTTGTGTAGTCCTGTCCTTGTGTAGTCCTGTACTTGTGTAGTCCTGTCCTTGTGTAGTACTGTCCTTGTGTATTCCTGTCCTTGTGTAGTCCTATCCTTGTGTAGTCCTGTACTTGTGTAGTCCTATCCTTGTGTAGTCCTGTCCTTGTGTAGTCCTATCCTTGTATAGTCCTAGCCTTGTGTAGTCCTGTACTTGTGTAGTCCTATCCTTGTGAAGTCCTATCCTTGTGTAGTCCTGTCCTTGTGTAGTCCTATCCTTGTGTCGTCCTGTCCTTGTGTAGTCCTACCCTTGTGTAGTCCTATCCTTGTGTAGTCCTGTCCTTGTGTATTCCTGTCCTTGTGTAGTCCTACCCTTGTGTAGTCCTATCTTTGTGTTGCCCTGTCCTTGTGTAGTCCTATCCTTGTGTCGTCCTGTCCTTGTGTAGTCCTGTACTTGTGTAGTCCTGTCCTTGTGTAGTCCTATCCTTGTGTAGTCCTGTCCTTGTGTCGTCCTGTCCTTGTGTAGTCCTATCCTTGTGTAGTCCTATCCTTGTGTAGTCGTATCCTTGTGTAGTCCTGTACTTGTGTAGTCCTATCCTTGTGTAGTCCTGTCCTTGTGTAGTCCTGTACTTGTGTAGTCCTATCCTTGTGGAGTCCTATCCTTGTGTAGTGCTGTCCTTGTGTAGTCCTGTCCTTGTGTAGTCCTGTACTTGTGTAGTCCTATCCTTGTGTAGTCCTATCCTTGTGTAGTCCTGTACTTGTGTAGTCCTATCCTTGTGTAGTCCTGTCCTTGTGTAGTCCTGTCCTTGTGTAGTCCTGTCCTTGTGTAGTCCTGTACTTGTGTAGTCCTATCCTTGTGTAGTCCTGTCCTTGTGTAGTCCTGTCCTTGTGTCGTCCTATCCTTGTGTAGTCCTACCCTTGTGTAGTCCTGTCCTTGTGTAGTCCTGTACTTGTGTAGTCCTATCCTTGTGTAGTCCTATTCTTGTGTAGTCCTGTCCTTGTGTAGTCCTATCCTTGTGTAGTCCTGTCCTTGTGTCGTCCTATCCTTGTGTAGTCCTACCCTTGTGTAGTCCTGTCTTTGCGTAGTCCTATCCTTGTGTAGTCCTGTCCTTGTGTAGTCCTATCCTTGTGTAGTCCTATCCTTGTGTAGTCCTGTCCTTGTGTAGTCCTATCCTTGTGCAGTCCTGTCCTTGCGTAGTCCTATCCTTGTGTAGTCCTGTCCTTGTGTAGTCCAACCCTTGTGTAGTCCTGTCCTTGTGTAGTCCTATCCTTGTGTAGTCCTATCCTTGTGTAGTCCTGTCCTTGTGTAGTCCTATCCTTGTGTAGTCCTGTCCTTGTGTCGTCCTATCCTTGCGTAGTCCTATCCTTGTGTAGTTCTATCCTTGTGTAGTCCTGTACTTGTGTCGTCCTATCCTTGTGTAGTCCTGTCCTTGTGTAGTCCTGTACTTGTGTAGTCCTATCCTTGTGGAGTCCTATCCTTGTGTAGTGCTGTCCTTGTGTAGTCCTGTCCTTGTGTAGTCCTGTACTTGTGTAGTCCTATCCTTGTGTAGTGCTGTCCTTGTGTAGTCCTGTCCTTGTGTAGTCCTGTACTTGTGTAGTCCTATCCTTGTGTAGTCCTATCCTTGTGTAGTCCTGTACTTGTGTAGTCCTGTCCTTGTGTAGTCCTGTCCTTGTGTAGTCCTATCCTTGTGTCGTCCTGTCCTTGTGTAGTCCTGTCCTTGTGTAGTCCTGTCCTTGTGTAGTCCTATCTTTGTGTAGTCCTATTCTTGTGTAGTCCTACCCTTGTGTCGTCCTGTCCTTGTGTAGTCCTGTCCTTGTGTAGTCCTGTCCTTGTGTAGTCCTATCCTTGTGTCGTCCTGTCCTTGTGTAGTCCTGTACTTGTGTAGTCCTATCCTTGTGTAGTCCTATCCTTGTGTAGTCCTGTCCTTGTGTAGTCCTACCCTTGTGTAGTCCTATCCTTGTGTAGTCCTGTCCTTGTGTATTCCTGTCCTTGTGTAGTCCTACCCTTGTGTAGTCCTATCTTTGTGTTGCCCTGTCCTTGTGTAATCCTATCCTTGCGTAGTCCTGTCCTTGTGTAGTCCTGTCCTTGTGTAGTCCTATCCTTGTGTCGTCCTGTCCTTGTGTAGTCCTGTACTTGTGTAGTCCTGTCCTTGTGTAGTCCTGTACTTGTGTAGTCCTGTCCTTGTGTCGTCCTGTCCTTGTGTAGTCCTATCCTTGTGTAGTCCTATCCTTGTGTAATCCTATCCTTGTGTAGTCCTGTACTTGTGTAGTCCTATCCTTGTGTAGTCCTGTCCTTGTGTAGTCCTGTACTTGTGTAGTCCTATCCTTGTGTAGTCCTATCCTTGTGTAGTCCTGTCCTTGTGTAGTCCTGTCCTTGTGTAGTCCTGTACTTGTGTAGTCCTATCCTTGTGTAGTCCTGTCCTTGTGTAGTCCTATCCTTGTGTAGTCCTACCCTTGTGTAGTCCTGTACTTGTGTAGTCCTATCCTTGTGAAGTCCTATCCTTGTGTAGTCCTGTCCTTGTGTAGTCCTATCCTTGTGTCGTCCTGTCCTTGTGTAGTCCTACCCTTGTGTAGTCCTATCCTTGTGTAGTCCTGTCCTTGTGTATTCCTGTCCTTGTGTAGTCCTACCCTTGTGTAGTCCTGTACTTGTGTAGTCCTATCCTTGTGTAGTCCTATCATTGTGTAATCCTATCCTTGTGTAGTCCTGTACTTGTGTAGTCCTATCCTTGTGTAGTCCTGTCCTTGTGTAGTCCTGTACTTGTGTAGTCCTATCCTTGTGTAGTCCTATCCTTGTGTAGTCCTGTCCTTGTGTAGTCCTGTCCTTGTGTAGTCCTGTACTTGTGTAGTCCTATCCTTGTGTAGTCCTGTACTTGTGTAGTCCTATCCTTGTGTAGTCCTACCCTTGTGTAGTCCTGTACTTGTGTAGTCCTATCCTTGTGTAGTCCTATCCTTGTGTAGTCCTGTACTTGTGTAGTCCTATCCTTGTGTAGTCCTGTCCTTGTGTAGTCCTGACCTTGTGTCGTCCTATCCTTGTGTAGTCCTACCCTTGTGTAGTCCTGTCCTTGTGTAGTCCTGTACTTGTGTAGTCCTATCCTTGTGTAGTCCTATCCTTGTGTAGTCCTGTCCTTGTGTAGTCCTATCCTTGTGTAGTCCTGTCCTTGTGTCGTCCTATCCTTGTGTAGTCCTACCCTTGTGTAGTCCTGTCTTTGCGTAGTCCTATCCTTGTGTAGTCCTGTCCTTGTGTAGTCCTGTCCTTGTGTAGTCCTATCCTTGTGTAGTCCTGTCCTTGTGTCGTCCTATCCTTGTGTAGTCCTGTCCTTGCGTAGTCCTATCCTTGTGTAGTCCTGTCCTTGTGTAGTCCTACCCTTGTGTAGTCCTGTCCTTGTGTAGTCCTATCCTTGTGTAGTCCTATCCTTGTGTAGTCCTGTCCTTGTGTAGTCCTATCCTTGTGTAGTCCTGTCCTTGTGTCGTCCTATCCTTGCGTAGTCCTATCCTTGCGTAGTCCTATCCTTGTGTAGTCCTGTCCTTGTGTAGTCCTGTCCTTGTGCAGTCCTGTCCTTGTGTAGTCCTATCCTTGTGTAGTCCTATCCTTGTGTAGTCCTGTCCTTGTGTAGTACTGTCCTTGTGTATTCCTGTCCTTGTGTAGTCCTATCCTTGCGTAGTCCTATCCTTGTGTAGTCCTGTCCTTGTGTAGTCCTATCCTTGTGTAGTCCTGTCCTTGTGTAGTCCTGTCCTTGTGTAGCCCTATCCTTGTGTAGTCCTGTCCTTGTGTAGTCCTACCCTTGTGTAGTCCTATCCTTGTGTAGTCCTATCCTTGTGTAGTCTTATCCTCGTGTCATCCTCTTCTTGTGTAGTCCTGTCCTTGTGTAGTCCTGTCCTTGTGTAGTCCTGTCCTTGTGTAGTCTTATCCTTGTGTCGTCCTCTGCTTATGTAGTCCTGTCCTTGTGTAGTCCTGTCCTTGTGTAGTCCTATCCTTGTGTAGTCTTATCCTCGTGTCATCCTCTTCTTGTGTAGTCCTGTCCTTGTGTAGTCCTGTCCTTGTGTAGTCCTGTCCTTGTGTAGTCTTATCCTTGTGTCGTCCTCTGCTTATGTAGTCCTGTCCTTGTGTAGTCCTGTCCTTGTGTAGTCCTGTCCTTGTGTAGTCTTATCCTTGTGTAGTCCTGTCCTTGTGTAGTCTTATCCTTGTGTCGTCCTCTTCTTGTGTAGTCCTGTCCTCGTGTAGTCCTGTCCTTGTGTTGTCCTGTCCTTGTGTTGTCCTGTCCTTGTGTTGTCCTGTCCTTATATAGTCCTGTCCTTGTGTAGTCCCATACTTTAGTAGTTCTATCCTTGTGTAGTCCTATCCTTGTGTTGCCCTGTCCTTGTGTAGTCCTATCCTTTTGTAGTCCTGTCCTTGTGTAGTCCTATCCTTTTGTAGTCCTACCCTTGTGTAGTCCTATCCTTGTGTAGTCCTGTCCTTGTGTAGTCCTGTCCTTGTGTAGTCCTCTCCTTGTGTTGTCCTGTCCTTGTGTAGTCCTGTCCTTGTGTAGTCCTGTCCTTGTGTAGTCCTGTCCTTGTGTCGTCCTATCCTTGTGTAGTCCTACCCTTGTGTAGTCCTGTCCTTGTGTGGTCCTGTCCTTGTGTAGTCCTGTCCTTGTGTAGTCCTGTCCTTGTGTGGTCCTATCCTTGTGTGGTCGTACCTTGTGTAGTCCTGTCCTTGTGTAGTCCTGTTCTTGTGTAGTCCTACCCTTGTGTAGTCCTGTCCTTGTGTAGTCCTGTCCTTGTGTAGTCCTATCCTTGTGTAGTCCTACCCTTGTGTAGTCCTGTCCTTGTGTAGTCCTGTCCTTGTGTAGTCCTGTCCTTGTGTTGTCCTATCCTTGTGTAGTCCTGTCCTTGTGTAGTCCTACCCTTGTGTAGTCCTATCCTTGTGTAGTCCTGTCCTTGTGCAGTCCTATTCTTGTGTAGTCCTCTTCTTGTGTAGTCCTGTCCTTGTGTGGTCCTATCCTTGTGTAGTCCTACCTTGTGTAGTCCTATCCTTGTGTCGTCCTGTCCTTGTGTCGTCCTGTCAATGTGTGGTCCTATCCTTGTGTGGTCCTACCTTGTGTAGTCCTGTCCTTGTGTAGTCCTGTCCTAGTGCAGTTCTATCCTTGTCTAGTCCTGTCCTTTCGTAGTCCTGTCCTTGCCTCATCTATCCTTGTGTAATCCTAACCATGTGTAGTCCTGTCCTTGTGTGATCCTATGCTTGTGTAGACCTGTCCTGGGGTAGTCCTGTCCTTGTGTGGTCCTGTCCTTGTGTAGTCCTGTCCTTGTGTTGTCCTATCCTTGTGTAGTCCTCTTCTGGTGTAGTCCTGTCCTTATGTAGTCCTGTCCTAGTGTAGTTCTAACCTTTTGTAGTATTGTTCTTGAGTAGTTCTATCCTTGTGTAGTCCTGTCCTTGCGTAGTCCTATCCTTGTGTACTCTTATCTTTGTGTAGTCCTGTCCATGTGTAGTCCAATCCTTGTGTAGTTCTATCCTTATGTAGTCCTGTCCTTGTGTAGTCCTGTCCTTGTGTAGTCCTGTCCTTGTGTAGTCCTGTCCTTGTGTATTCCCATACTTGAGTAGTTCTATCCTTGTGTAGTCCTATCCTTGTGTTGTCCTGTCCTTGTGTAGTCCTATCCTTTTGTAGTCCTGTCCTTGTGTAGTCCTATCCATTTGTAGTCTTGCCCTTGTGTAGTCCTATCCTTGTGTAGTCCTGTCATTGTGTAGTCCTGTCCTTGTGTAGTCCTGTCCTTGTGTTGTCCTGTCCTTGTGTAGTCCTGTCCTTGTGTAGTCCTACCCTTGTGTAGTCCTCTTCTTGTGTAGTCCTAACCTTGTGTACTCCTATTCTTGTGTACTTCTATCCTTGTGTAGTCCAGTCCTTGTGTAGTCCTATCCTTGTCTAGTCCGGTCCTTGTGTAGTCCTGTACTTGAGTAGTCCTGTCCTTGTGTAATCCTAACCATGTGTAGTCCTGTCCTTGTGTAATCCTATCCTTGTGTAGACCTGTTGTTATGTAGTCCTGTCCTTGTGTGGTCCTGTCCTTGTGTGGTCCTATCCTTGTGTAGTCCTCTTCTTGTGTAGTCCTGTCCTTGTGTGGGCCTGTCCTTGTGTAGTCCTATCCTTGTGTTGTCCTGTCCTTGTGTAGTCCTATCCTTGTGTAGTCCTATCCTTTTGTAGTCCTATCCTTGTGAAGTCCTGTCCTTGTGTTGTGCTACCCTTGTGTAGTCCTGTCCTTGTGGAGTCCTATCCTTTTGTAGTCCTGACCTTGTGTACTCTTATCCTTGTGTAGACCTATCCTTTTGTAGTCCCATCCTTGTGTAGTCCTATCCTTTTGTAGTCCTATACTTGTGTAGTCCTGTCCTTGTGTAGTCCTGTCCTTGTGTGGTCCTGTCCTTGTGTAGTCCTGTCCTTGTGTAGTCCTGTCCTTGTGTAGTCCTATCCTTGTGTGGTCGTACCTTGTGTAGTCCTGTCCTTGTGTAGTCCTGTTCTTGTGTAGTCCTACCCTTGTGTAGTCCTGTCCTTGTGTAGTCCTGTCCTTGTGTAGTCCTACCCTTGTGTAGTCCTATCCTTGTGTAGTCCTGTCCTTGTGCAGTCCTGTCCTTGTGTTGTCCTATCCTTGTGTAGTCCTGTCCTTGTGTAGTCCTACCCTTGTGTTGTCCTATCCTAGTGTAGTCCTGTCCTTGTGTAGTCCTGTCCTTGTGTAGTCCTGTCCTTGTGTTGTCCTATCCTTTTGTAGTCCTGTCCTTGTGTAGTCCTGTCCTTGTGTAGTCCTGTCCTTGTGCAGTCCTGTCCTTGTGTAGTCCTATCCTTGTGTAGTCCTATCCTTGTGTAGTCCTGTCCTTGTGTAGTACTGTCCTTGTGTATTCCTGTCCTTGTGTAGTCCTATCCTTGCGTAGTCCTATCCTTGTGTAGTCCTGTCCTTGTGTAGTCCTATCCTTGTGTAGTCCTGTCCTTGTGTAGTCCTGTCCTTGTGTAGCCCTATCCTTGTGTAGTCCTGTCCTTGTGTAGTCCTACCCTTGTGTAGTCCTGTCCTTGTGTAGTCCTGTCCTTGTGTAGTCCTATCCTTGTGTAGTCTTATCCTCGTGTCATCCTCTTCTTGTGTAGTCCTGTCCTTGTGTAGTCCTGTCCTTGTGTAGTCCTGTCCTTGTGTAGTCTTATCCTTGTGTCGTCCTCTGCTTATGTAGTCCTGTCCTTGTGTAGTCCTGTCCTTGTGTAGTCCTGTCCTTGTGTAGTCTTATCCTTGTGTAGTCCTGTCCTTGTGTAGTCTTATCCTTGTGTCGTCCTCTTCTTGTGTAGTCCTGTCCTCGTGTAGTCCTGTCCTTGTGTTGTCCTGTCCTTGTGTTGTCCTGTCCTTGTGTTGTCCTGTCCTTATGTAGTCCTGTCCTTGTGTAGTCCCATACTTGAGTAGTTCTATCCTTGTGTAGTCCTATCCTTGTGTTGCCCTGTCCTTGTGTAGTCCTATCCTTTTGTAGTCCTGTCCTTGTGTAGTCCTATCCTTTTGTAGTCCTACCCTTGTGTAGTCCTATCCTTGTGTAGTCCTGTCCTTGTGTAGTCCTGTCCTTGTGTAGTCCTCTCCTTGTGTTGTCCTGTCCTTGTGTAGTCCTGTCCTTGTGTAGTCCTGTCCTTGTGTAGTCCTGTCCTTGTGTAGTCCTATCCTTGTGTAGTCCTACCCTTGTGTAGTCCTGTCCTTGTGTGGTCCTGTCCTTGTGTAGTCCTGTCCTTGTGTAGTCCTGTCCTTGTGTGGTCCTATCCTTGTGTGGTCGTACCTTGTGTAGTCCTGTCCTTGTGTAGTCCTGTTCTTGTGTAGTCCTACCCTTGTGTAGTCCTGTCCTTGTGTGGTCCTGTCCTTGTGTAGTCCTGTCCTTGTGTAGTCCTGTCCTTGTGTGGTCCTATCCTTGTGTGGTTGTACCTTGTGTAGTCCTGTCCTTGTGTAGTCCTGTTCTTGTGTAGTCCTACCCTTGTGTAGTCCTGTCCTTGTGTAGTCCTGTCCTTGTGTAGTCCTATCCTTGTGTAGTCCTACCCTTGTGTAGTCCTGTCCTTGTGTAGTCCTGTCCTTGTGTAGTCCTGTCCTTGTGTTGTCCTATCCTTGTGTAGTCCTGTCCTTGTGTAGTCCTACCCTTGTGTAGTCCTATCCTTGTGTAGTCCTGTCCTTGTGCAGTCCTATTCTTGTGTAGTCCTCTTCTTGTGTAGTCCTGTCCTTGTGTGGTCCTATCCTTGTGTAGTCCTACCTTGTGTAGTCCTATCCTTGTGTCGTCCTGTCCTTGTGTCGTCCTGTCAATGTGTGGTCCTATCCTTGTGTAGTCCTGTCCTTGTGTAGTCCTGTCCTTGTGTAGTCCTACCCTTGTGTAGTCCTATCCTTGTGTAGTCCTGTCCTTGTGTAGTCCTGTCCTTGTGTTGTCCTATCCTTGTGTAGTCCTGTCCTTGTGTAGTCCTACCCTTGTGTTGTCCTATCCTAGTGTAGTCCTGTCCTTGTGTAGTCCTGTCCTTGTGTAGTCCTGTCCTTGTGTTGTCCTATCCTTTTGTAGTCCTGTCCTTGTGTAGTCCTATCCTTGTGTAGTCCTATCCTTTTGTAGACCTATCCTTGTGTGGTCCTATCCTTGTGTAGTCCTGTCCTTGTGTGGTCCTATCCTTGTGTGGTCCTACCTTGTGTAGTCCTGTCCTTGTGTAGTCCTACCCTTGTGTAGTCCTGTCCTTGTGTAGTCCTGTCCTTGTGTAGTCCTGTCCGTGTGTTGTCCTGTCCTTGTGTAGTCCTATCCTTGTGTAGTCCTATCCTTTTGTAGACCTATCCTTGTGTGGTCCTATCCTTGTGTAGTCCTGTCCTTGTGTGGTCCTATCCTTGTGTGGTCCTACCTTGTGTAGTCCTGTCCTTGTGTAGTCCTACCCTTGTGTAGTCCTGTCCTTGTGTAGTCCTGTCCTTGTGTAGTCCTGTCCTTATGTAGTCCTGTCCTAGTGTAGTTCTATCCTTGTCTAGTCCTGTCCTTTCGTAGTCCTGTCCTTGCCTCGTCTATCCTTGTGTAATCCTAACCATGTGTCGTCCTGTCCTTGTGTAATCCTATGCTTGTGTAGACCTGTCCTTGTGTAGTCCTGTCCTTATGTAGTCCTGTCCTAGTGTAGTTCTATCCTTGTGTAGTCCTGTCCTTGCGTAGTCCTATCCTTGTGTACTCTTATCCTTGTGTAGTCCTGTCCTTGTGTAGTCCAATCCTTGTGTAGTTCTATCCTTATGTAGTCCTGTCCTTGTGTAGTCCTACCCATGTGTCGTCCTCTTCTTGTGTAGTCCTGTCCTTGTGTAGTCCTGTCCTTGTGTAGTCCTGTCCTTGTGTTGTCCTGTCCTTGTGTAGTCCTGTCCTTATGTAGTCCTGTCCTAGTGTAGTTCTATCCTTGTCTAGTCCTGTCGTTTCGTAGTCCTGTCCTTGTCTCGTCTATCCTTGTGTAATCCTAACCATGTGTAGTCCTGTCCTTGTGTAATCCTATGCTTGTGTACACCTGTCCTTAGGTAGTCCTGTCCTTGTGTGGTCCTATCCTTGTGTAGTCCTCTTCTTGTGTAGTCCTGTCCTTATGTAGTCCTGTCCTAGTGTAGTTCTAACCTTTTGTAGTACTGTTCTTGAGTAGTCCTATCCTTGTGTACTCTTATCCTTGTGTAGTCCTGTCCATGTGTAGTCCAATCCTTGTGTAGTCCTGTCCTTGTGTAGTCCTGTCCTTGTGTAGTCCTGTCGTTGTGTAGTCCTATCCTTGTGTAGTCCTGTCCTTTTGTATTCCTGTCCTTGTGTTGTCCTGTCCTTATGTAGTCCTGTCCTTGTGTAGTCCTATCCTTTTGTAGTCCTGTCCTTGTGTAGTCCTATCCTTGTGTAGTCCTATCCTTTTGTAGACCTATCCTTGTGTAATCCTTTCCTTGTGTAGTCCTATCCTTGTGTAGTCTATCCTTTTGTAGTCCGATCCTTTTGTAGTCCTGTCCTTGTGTAGTCCTGTCCTTGTGTAGTCCTATCCTTGTGTAGTCCTGTCCTTGTGTAGTCCTGTCCTTGTGTAGTCCTACCCTTGTGTAGTCCTATCCTTGTGTAGTCCCATCCTTTTGTAGTCCTTGTGTTGTCCTGTCCTTGTGTAGTCCTGTCCTTGTGTAGTCCTGTCCTTGTGTGGTCCTATCCTTGTGTGGTCCTACCTTGTGTCGTCCTGTCCTTGTGTAGTCCTATCCTTGTGTAGTCCTGTCCTTGTGTAGTCCCGTCCTTGTGTAGTCCTGCCCTTATGTAGTCCTGTCCTAGTGTAGTTCTATCCTTGTCTAGTCCTGTCCTTTCGTAGTCCCGTCCTTCTCTCGTCTATCCTTGTGTAATCCTAACCATGTGTAGTCCTGTCCTTGTGTAATCCTATGCTTGTGTAGACCTGTCCTGAGGTAGTCCTGTCCTTGTGTGGTCCTGTCCTTGTGTAGTCCTATCCTTGTGTAGTCCTGTCCTTGTGCAGTCCTATTCTTGTGTAGTCCTCTTCTTGTGTAGTCCTGTCCTTGTGTGGTCCTATCCTTGTGTAGTCCTACCTTGTGTAGTCCTATCCTTGTGTCGTCCTGTCCTTGTGTCGTCCTGTCCTTGTGTGGTCCTATCCTTGTGTGGTCCTACCTTGTGTAGTCCTGTCCTTGTGTAGTCCTGTCCTAGTGCAGTTCTATCCTTGTCTAGTCCTGTCCTTTCGTAGTCCTGTCCTTGCCTCGTCTATCCTTGTGTAATCGTAACCATGTGTAGTCCTGTCCTTGTGTAATCCTATGCTTGTGTAGACCTGTCCTGAGGTAGTCCTGTCCTTGTGTGGTCCTGTCCTTGTGTAGTCCTGTCCTTGTGTTGTCCTATCCTTGTGTAGTCCTCTTCTGGTGTAGTCCTGTCCTTATGTAGTCCTGTCCTAGTGTAGTTCTAACCTTTTGTAGTATTGTTCTTGAGTAGTTCTATCCTTGTGTAGTCCTGTCCTTGCGTAGTCCTATCCTTGTGTACTCTTATCTTTGTGTAGTCCTGTCCATGTGTAGTCCAATCCTTGTGTAGTTCTATCCTTATGTAGTCCTGTCCTTGTGTAGTCCTACCCTTGTGTCGTCCTCTTCTTGTGTAGTCCTGTCCTTGTGTAGTTCTGTCCTTGTGTAGTCCTGTCCTTGTGTTGTCCTGTCCTTGTGTAGTCCTGTCCTTATGTAGTCCTGTCCTAGTGTAGTTCTATCCTTGTCTAGTCCTGTCCTTTCGTAGTCCTGTCCTTGTCTCGTCTATCCTTGTGAAATCCTAACCATGTGTAGTCCTGTCCTTGTGTAATCCTATGCTTGTGTAGACCTGTCCTTAGGTAGTCCTGTCCTTGTGTGGTCCTGTCCTTGTGTGGTCCTGTCCTTGTGTGGTCCTATCCTTGTGTAGTCCTCTTCTTGTGTAGTCCTGTCCTTATGTAGTCCTGTCCTAGTGTAGTTCTAACCTTTTGTAGTCCTGTTCTTGAGTAGTCCTATCCTTGTGTACTCTTATCCTTGTGTAGTCCTGTCCATGTGTAGTCCAATCCTTGTGTAGTTCTATCCTTGTGTAGTCCTGTCCTTGTGTAATCCTACCCTTGCGTAGTCCTGTCCTTGAGTAGTCCTATTCTTGTGTAGTCCTATCCTTGTGTAGTTCTATCCTTGTGTAGTCCTGTCCTTGTGTAGTCCTACCCTTGTGTAGTCCTGTCCTTGTGTAGGCTTACCCTTGTGTCGTCCTCTTCTTGTGTAGTCCTGTCCTTGTGTAGTCCTGTCCTTGTGTAGTCCTGTCCTTGTGTAGTCCTGTCCTTGTGTTGTCCTGTCCTTGTGTAGTCCTGTCCTTGTGTATTCCCATACTTGAGTAGTTCTATCCTTGTGTAGTCCTATCCTTGTGTTGTCCTGTCCTTGTGTAGTCCTATCCTTTTGTAGTCCTGTCCTTGTGTAGTCCTATCCATTTGTAGTCTTGCCCTTGTGTAGTCCTATCCTTGTGTAGTCCTGTCATTGTGTAGTCCTGTCCTTGTGTAGTCCTGTCCTTGTGTTGTCCTGTCCTTGTGTAGTCCTGTCCTTGTGTAGTCCTACCCTTGTGTAGTCCTCTTCTTGTGTAGTCCTATCCTTGTGTACTCCTATTCTTGTGTAGTTCTATCCTTGTGTAGTCCAGTCCTTGTGTAGTCCTATCCTTGTCTAGTCCGGTCCTTGTGTAGTCCTGTACTTGAGTAGTCCTGTCCTTGTGTAATCCTAACCATGTGTAGTCCTGTCCTTGTGTAATCCTATCCTTGTGTAGACCTGTTGTTATGTAGTCCTGTCCTTGTGTGGTCCTGTCCTTGTGTGGTCCTATCCTTGTGTAGTCCTCTTCTTGTGTAGTCCTGTCCTTGTGTGGGCCTGTCCTTGTGTAGTCCTATCCTTGTGTTGTCCTGTCCTTGTGTAGTCCTATCCTTGTGTAGTCCTATCCTTTTGTAGTCCTATCCTTGTGAAGTCCTGTCCTTGTGTTGTGCTACCCTTGTGTAGTCCTGTCCTTGTGTAGTCCTATCCTTTTGTAGTCCTGTCCTTGTGTACTCTTATCCTTGTGTAGACCTATCCTTTTGTAGTCCCATCCTTGTGTAGTCCTATCCTTTTGTAGTCCTATACTTGTGTAGTCCTGTCCTTGTGTAGTCCTGTCCTTGTGTTGTCCTGTCCTTGTGTAGTCCTGTCCTTGTGTGGTCCTGTCCTTGTGTGGTCCTGTCCTTGTGTAGTCCTGTCCTTGTGTAGTCCTGTCCTTGTGTGGTCCTATCCTTGTGTGGTCGTACCTTGTGTAGTCCTGTCCTTGTGTAGTCCTGTTCTTGTGTAGTCCTACCCTTGTGTAGTCCTGTCCTTGTGTAGTCCTGTCCTTGTGTAGTCCTACCCTTGTGTAGTCCTATCCTTGTGTAGTCCTGTCCTTGTGTAGTCCTGTCCTTGTGTTGTCCTATCCTTGTGTAGTCCTGTCCTTGTGTAGTCCTATCCTTGTGTTGTCCTATCCTAGAGTCGTCCTGTCCTTGTGTAGTCCTGTCCTTGTGTAGTCCTGTCCTTGTGTTGTCCTGTCCTTGTGTAGTCCTGTCCTTGTGTAGTCCTACCCTTGTGTAGTCCTGTCCTTGTGTAGTCCTGTCCTTGTGTAGTCCTACCCTTGTGTAGTCCTATCCTCGTGTAGTCCTGTCCTCGTGTAGTCCTGTCCTTGTGTAGCCCTATCCTTGTGTAGTCCTGTCCTTGTGTAGTCCTCCCCTTGTGTAGTCCTGTCCTTGTGTAGTCCTGTCCTTGTGTAGTCCTATCCTTGTGTAGTCTTATCCTCGTGTCGTCCTCTTCTTGTATAGTCCTGTCCTTGTGTAGTCCTGTCCTTGTGTAGTCCTGTCCTTGTGTAGTCTTATCCTTGTGTCGTCCTCTGCTTATGTAGTCCTGTCCTTGTGTAGTCCTGTCCTTGTGTAGTCCTGTCCTTGTGTAGTCTTATCCTTGTGTAGTCCTGTCCTTGTGTAGTCTTATCCTTGTGTTGTCCTCTGCTTATGTAGTCCTGTCCTTGTGTTGTCCTGTCCTTGTGTTGTCCTGTCCTTGTGTTGTCCTGTCCTTATGTAGTCCTGTCCTTGTGTAGTCCCATACTTGAGTAGTTCTATCCTTGTGTAGTCCTATCCTTGTGTTGCCCTGTCCTTGTGTAGTCCTACCCTTGTGTAGTCCTATCCTTGTGTAGTCCTGTCCTTGTGTAGTCCTGTCCTTGTGTAGTCCTCTCCTTGTGTTGTCCTGTCCTTGTGTAGTCCTGTCCTTGTGTAGTCCTGTCCTTGTGTAGTCCTGTCCTTGTGTAGTCCTATCCTTGTGTAGTCCTACCCTTGTGTAGTCCTGTCCTTGTGTGGTCCTGTCCTTGTGTAGTCCTGTCCTTGTGTAGTCCTGTCCTTGTGTGGTCCTATCCTTGTGTGGTCGTACCTTGTGTAGTCCTGTCCTTGTGTAGTCCTGTTCTTGTTTAGTCCTACCCTTGTGTAGTCCTGTCCTTGTGTAGTCCTGTCCTTGTGTAGTCCTATCCTTGTGTAGTCCTACCCTTGTGTAGTCCTATCCTTGTGTAGTCCTGTCCTTGTGTAGTCCTGTCCTTGTGTTGTCCTATCCTTGTGTAGTCCTGTCCTTGTGTAGTCCTACCCTTGTGTAGTCCTATCCTTGTGTAGTCCTGTCCTTGTGTAGTCCTGTCCTTGTGTAGTCCTGTCCTTGTGTTGTCCTGTCCTTGTGTAGTCCTGTCCTTGTGTTGTCCTGTCCTTGTGTAGTCCTGTCCTTGTGTAGTCCTACCCTTGTGTAGTCCTATCCTTGTGTAGTCCTGTCCTTGTGTAGTCCTGTCCTTGTGTAGTCCAGTCCTTGTGTTGTCCTGTCCTTGTGTAGTCCTGTCCTTGTGTAATCCTATCCTTGTGTAGTCCTGTCCTTGTGTAGTCCTATCCTTGTCTAGTCTGGTCCTTGTGTAGTCCTGTACTTGAGTAGTCCTGTCCTTTTGTAATCCTAACCATGTGTAGTCCTGTCCTTGTGTAATCCTATCCTTGTGTAGTCCTATCCTTTTGTAGTCCTATACTTGTGTAGTCCTGTCCTTGTGTAGTCCTATTCTTGTGCAGTCCTCTTCTTGTGTAGTCCTACCTTGTGTAGTCCTGTCCTTGTGTGGTCCTATCCTTGTGTAGTCCTGTCCTTGTGTGGTCATATCCTTGTGTAGTCCTACCCTTGTGTAGTCCTGTCCTTGTGTAGTCCTGTCCTTGTGTAGTCCTGTCCTTGTGTAGTCCTGTCCTTGTGTAGTCCTATCCTTGTGTAGTCCTATCCTTGTGTAGTCCTGTCCTTGTGTAGTCCTATCCTTGTGTAGTCCTATCCTTGTGTAGTCCTGTCCATGTGTAGTCTTGTCCTTGTGTAGTCCTGTCCTTGTGTAGTCCTGTCCTTGTGTAGTCCTGTCCTTGTGTAGTCCTACCCTTGTGTAGTCCTGTCCTTGTGTAGTCCTGTCCTTGTGTAGTCCTACCCTTGTGTAGTCCTATCCTTGTGTAGTCCTGTCCTTGTGTAGTCCTGTCCTTGTGTAGCCCTATCCTTGTGTTTTCCTGTCCTTGTGTAGTCCTCCCCTTGTGTAGTCCTGTCCTTGTGTAGTCCTGTCCTTGTGTAGTCCTGTCCTTGTGTAGTCCTGTCCTTGTGCACTCCTATCCTTGTGTAGTCCTACCCTTGTGTAGTCCTGTCCTTGTGTTGTCCTGTCCTCGTGTAGCCCTATCCTTGTGTAGTCCTGTCCTTGTTTAGTCCTGTCCTTATGTTGTCCTGTCCTTGTGTAGTCCTGTCCTTGTGTAGTCCTGTCCTTGTGTGGTCCTATCCTTGTGTAGTCCTGTCCTTGTGCAGTCCTATTCTCGTGTAGTCCTCTTCTTGTGTAGTCCTACCTTGTGTAGTCCTATTCTTGTGTAGTCCTGTCCTTGTGTAGTCCTATTCTTGTGCAGTCCTCTTCTTGTGTAGTCCTACCTTGTGAAGTCCTATCCTTGTGTAGTCCTGTCCTTGTGTAGTCCTATCCTTGTGTGGTCGTACCTTGTGTAGTCCTGTCCTTGTGTAGTCCTGTTCTTGTGTAGTCCTACCCTTGTGTAGTCCTACCCTTGTGTAGTCCGGTCCTTGTGTAGTCCTGTCCTTGTGTAGTCCTACCCTTGTGTAGTCCTACCCTTGTGTAGTCCTGTCCATGTGTAGTCCTACCCTTGTGTAGTCCTGTCCTTGTGTAGTCCTACCCTTGCGTAGTCCTACCCTTGTGTAGTCCTATCCTTGTGTAGTCCTGTCCTTGTGTAGTCCTGTCCTTGTGTAGCCCTATCCTTGTGTAGTCCTGTCCTTGTGTAGTCTTATCCTTGTGTCGTCCTCTTCTTGTGTAGCTCTGTCCTTGTGTCGTCCTGTCCTTGTGTAGTCCTGTCCTTGTGTCGTCTTATCCTTGTGTCGTCCTCTTCTTGTGTAGTCCTGTCCTTGTGTAGTCCTGTCCTTGTGTAGTCCTGTCCTTGTGTTGTCCTGTCCTTATGTAGTCCTGTCCTTGTGTAGTCCCATACTTGAGTAGTTCTATCCTTGTGTAGTCCTATCCTTGTGTTGTCCTGTCCTTGTGTAGTCCTATCCTTGTGTAGTCCTGTCCTTGTGTAGTCCTGTCCTTGTGTAGTCCTGTCCTTGTGTAGTCCTGTCCTTGTGTAGTCCTTCCCTTGTGTAGTCCTCTTCTTGTGTAGTCCTATCCTTGTGTACTCCTATTCTTGTGTAGTTCTATCCTTGTGTAGTCCAGTCCTTGTGTAGTCCTATCCTTGTCTAGTCTGGTCCTTGTGTAGTCCTGTACTTGAGTAGTCCTGTCCTTGTGTAATCCTAACCATGTGTAGTCCTGTCCTTGTGTAATCCTATCCTTGTGTAGACCTGTCGTTATGTAGTCCTGTCCTTGTGTGGGCCTATCCTTTTGTAGTCCTGTCCTTGTGTAGTCCTAACCTTGTATAGTCCTATCCTTTTGTAGACCTATCCTTGTGTAGTCCTGTCCTTGTGTAGTCCTATCCTTGTGCAGTCCTATCCTTGTGTAGTCCTATCCTTTTGTAGACCTATCCTTGTGTAGTCCTGTCCTTGTGTAGTCCTATCCTTTTGTAGTCCTGTCCTTGTGTACTCTTATCCTTGTGTAGACCTATCCTTTTGTAGTCCCATCCTTGTGTAGTCCTATCCTTTTGTAGTCCTATCCTTGTGTAGAACTGTCCTAGTGTAGTCCTGTCCTTGTGTTGTCCTGTCCTTGTGTAGTCCTGTCCTTGTGCAGTCCTATTCTTGTGTAGTCCTCTTCTTGTGTAGTCCTACCTTGTGTAGTCCTATCCTTGTGTAGTCCTGTCCTTGTGTAGTCCTGTGCTTGTGTGGTCCTATCCTTGTGTGGTCCTACCTTGTGTAGTCCTGTCCTTGTGTAGTCCTGTTCTTGTGTAGTCCTACCCTTGTGTAGTCTTGTCCTTGTGTAGTCCTGTCCTTGTGTAGTCCTACCCTTGTGTAGTCCTATCCTTGTGTAGTCCTGTCCTTGTGTAGTCCTGACCTTGTGTAGTCCTATCCTTGTGTAATCCTGTCCTTGTGTAGTCCTACCCTTGTGTAGTCCGATCCTTGTGTCGTCCTGTCCTTGTGTAGTCCTGTCCTTGTGTCGTCCTGTCCTTGTGTCGTCCTGTCCTTGTGTAGTCCTACCTGTGTGTAGTCCTATTCTTGTGAAGTCCTCTTCTTGTGTAGTCCTGTCCTTATGTAGTCCTGTCCTAGTGTAGTTCTATCCTTGTGTAGTACTGTTCTTGTGAAGTCCTATCGTTGTGTAGTCCTGTCCTTGCGTAGTCCTATCCTTGAGTAGTTCTATCCTTGTGTAGTCCTATCCTTGTGTCGACCTGTCCTTGTGTACTCTTATTCTTGTGTATTCCTGTCCATGTGTAGGCCTATCCTTGTGTAATCCTACCCTTGTGTAGTCCTATCCTTGTGTAGTCCTGTCCTTGTGTACTCCTATTCTTGTGTAGTCCTCTTCTTGTGTAGACCTGTCCTTATGTAGTCCTGTCCTAGTGTAGTTCTATCCTTGTCTAATCCTGTCCTTTCGTAGTCCTGTCCTTGTCTCGTCCTATCCTTGTGTAATCCTAACCATGTGTAGTCCTGTCCTTGTGTAATCCTATCCTTGTGTAGACCTGTCGTTATGTAGTCCTGTCCTTGTGTGGTCCTGTCCTTGTGTGGTCCTGTCCTTGTGTAGTCCTATCCTAGTGTAGTCCTCTTCTTGTGTACTCTTGTCCTTGTGTGGGCCTGTCCTTGTGTGGGACTATCCTATCCTTGTGTAGTCCTGTCCTTGTATAGTCCTGTCCTTGTGTAGTCCTATCCTTTTGTATTCCTGTCCTTGTGTAGTCCTATCCTTGTGTAGTCCTGTCGTTGTATAGTCCTATCCTTTTGTAGTCCTGTTCTTGTGTAGTCCTATCCTTGTGTAGTCCTATCCTTTTGTAGTCCTGTCCTTGTGTAGTCCTATCCTTGTGTAGTCCTATCCTTTTGTATTCCTGTCCTTGTGTAGTCCTAACCTTGTGTAGTCCTGTCCTTGTGTAGTCCTATCCTTGTGTAGTCCTATCCTTGTGTAGTCCTATCCTTGTGTAGTCCTTCCCTTGTGTAGTCCTATCCTTGTGTAGTCCTGTCCTTGTATAGTCCTGTCCTTGTGTAGTCCTATCCTTATGTAGTCCTGTCCTTGTGCCGTCCTATCCTTGTATAGTCCTGTCCTTGTGTAGTCCTATCCTTATGTAGTCCTGTCCTTGTGTATTCCTGTCCTTGTGTAGTCCTATCCTTGAGTAGTCCTATCCTTGAGTAGTCCTATCCTTGTGTAGTCCTATCCTTGTGTCGTCCTATCCTTGAGTAGTCCAATCCTTGTGTAGTCCTGTACTTGTGTAGTCCTATCCTTGTGTAGTCCTATCCTTGTGTAGTCCTGTCCTTGTGTAGTCCTTTCCTTGTGTAGTCCTATCCTTCTGTAGTCTTATCCTTGTGTAGTCCTATCCTTGTGTAGTCCTATCCTTGTGTAGTCCTGCCCTTGTGTAGTCCTATCCTTGTGTAGTCCTGTCCTTGTGTAGTCCTATCCTTGTGTAGTCCTGTCCTTGTGTAGTCCTATCCTTGTGTAGTCCTATCCTTGTGTAGCCCTGTCCTTGTGTCGTCCTATCCTTGTGTCGTCCTACCCTTGTGTAGTCCTGTGTTGTGTAGTCCTATCCTTGTGTAGTCCTGCCCTTGTGTAGTCCTATCCTTGTGTAGTCCTGTCCTTGTGTAGTCCTATCCTTGTGTAGTCCTACCCTTGTGTAGTCCTGTGTTGTGTAGTCCTATCCTTGTGTAGTCCTGTCCTTGTGTAGTCCTATCCTTGTGTAGTCCTGTCCTTGTGTAGTCCTATCCTTGTGTAGTCCTATCCTTGTGTAGTCCTATCCTTGTGTAGTCCTGTCCTTGTGTAGTCCTATCCTTGTGTAGTCCATTCTTGTGTAGTCCTACCCTTGTGTCGTCCTGTCCTTGTGTAGTCCTGTCCTTGTGTAGTCCTGTCCTTGTGTAGTCCTATCCTTGTGTCGTCCTGTCCTTGTGTAGTCCTGTACTTGTGTAGTCCTATCCTTGTGTAGTCCTATCCTTGTGTAGTCCTGTCCTTGTGTAGTCCTATCCTTGTGTCGTCCTGTCCTTGTGTAGTCCTACCCTTGTGTAGTCCTATCCTTGTGTAGTCCTGTCCTTGTGTATTCCTGTCCTTGTGTAGTCCTACCCTTGTGTAGTCCTATCTTTGTGTTGCCCTGTCCTTGTGTAATCCTATCCTTGCGTAGTCCTGTCCTTGTGTAGTCTTGTCCTTGTGTAGTCCTATCCTTGTGTCGTCCTGTCCTTGTGTAGTCCTGTACTTGTGTAGTCCTGTCCTTGTGTAGTCCTGTACTTGTGTAGTCCTGTCCTTGTGTCGTCCTGTCCTTGTGTAGTCCTATCCTTGTGTAGTCCTATCCTTGTGTAATCCTATCCTTGTGTAGTCCTGTACTTGTGTAGTCCTATCCTTGTGTAGTCCTGTCCTTGTGTAGTCCTATCCTTGTGTAGTCCTATCCTTGTGTAGTCCTATCCTTGTGTAGTCCTGTCCTTGTGTAGTCCTGTACTTGTGTAGTCCTGTACTTGTGTAGTCCTATCCTTGTGTAGTCCTGTCCTTGTGTAGTCCTGTCCTTATGTAGTCCTGTCCTAGTGTAGTCCTATCCTTGTGTAGTCCTGTCCTTGTGTAGTCCTGTACTTGTGTAGTCCTATCCTTGTGTAGTCCTATCCTTGTGTAGTCCTGTACTTGTGTAGTCCTGTCCTTGTGTCGTCCTATCCTTGTGTAGTCCTATCCTTGTGTAGTCCTATCCTTTTGTATTCCTGTCCTTGTGTAGTCCTATCCTTGTGTAGTCCTGTCCTTGTGTAGTCCTATCCTTGTGTAGTCCTATCCTTGTGTAGTCCTATCCTTGTGTAGTCCTTCCCTTGTGTAGTCCTATCCTTGTGTAGTCCTGTCCTTGTATAGTCCTGTCCTTGTGTAGTCCTATCCTTATGTAGTCCTGTCCTTGTGCCGTCCTATCCTTGTATAGTCCTGTCCTTGTGTAGTCCTATCCTTATGTAGTCCTGTCCTTGTGTATTCCTGTCCTTGTGTAGTCCTATCCTTGAGTAGTCCTATCCTTGAGTAGTCCTATCCTTGTGTAGTCCTATCCTTGTGTCGTCCTATCCTTGAGTAGTCCAATCCTTGTGTAGTCCTGTACTTGTGTAGTCCTATCCTTGTGTAGTCCTATCCTTGTGTAGTCCTGTCCTTGTGTAGTCCTTTCCTTGTGTAGTCCTATCCTTCTGTAGTCTTATCCTTGTGTAGTCCTATCCTTGTGTAGTCCTATCCTTGTGTAGTCCTGCCCTTGTGTAGTCCTATCCTTGTGTAGTCCTGTCCTTGTGTAGTCCTATCCTTGTGTAGTCCTGTCCTTGTGTAGTCCTATCCTTGTGTAGTCCTATCCTTGTGTAGCCCTGTCCTTGTGTCGTCCTATCCTTGTGTCGTCCTACCCTTGTGTAGTCCTGTGTTGTGTAGTCCTATCCTTGTGTAGTCCTGCCCTTGTGCAGTCCTATCCTTGTGTAGTCCTGTCCTTGTGTAGTCCTATCCTTGTGTAGTCCTACCCTTGTGTAGTCCTGTGTTGTGTAGTCCTATCCTTGTGTAGTCCTGTCCTTGTGTAGTCCTATCCTTGTGTAGTCCTGTCCTTGTGTAGTCCTATCCTTGTGTAGTCCTATCCTTGTGTAGTCCTATCCTTGTGTAGTCCTGTCCTTGTGTAGTCCTATCCTTGTGTAGTCCATTCTTGTGTAGTCCTACCCTTGTGTCGTCCTGTCCTTGTGTAGTCCTGTCCTTGTGTAGTCCTGTCCTTGTGTAGTCCTATCCTTGTGTCGTCCTGTCCTTGTGTAGTCCTGTACTTGTGTAGTCCTATCCTTGTGTAGTCCTATCCTTGTGTAGTCCTGTCCTTGTGTAGTCCTATCCTTGTGTCGTCCTGTCCTTGTGTAGTCCTACCCTTGTGTAGTCCTATCCTTGTGTAGTCCTGTCCTTGTGTATTCCTGTCCTTGTGTAGTCCTACCCTTGTGTAGTCCTATCTTTGTGTTGCCCTGTCCTTGTGTAATCCTATCCTTGCGTAGTCCTGTCCTTGTGTAGTCCTGTCCTTGTGTAGTCCTATCCTTGTGTCGTCCTGTCCTTGTGTAGTCCTGTACTTGTGTAGTCCTGTCCTTGTGTAGTCCTGTACTTGTGTAGTCCTGTCCTTGTGTCGTCCTGTCCTTGTGTAGTCCTATCCTTGTGTAGTCCTATCCTTGTGTAATCCTATCCTTGTGTAGTCCTGTACTTGTGTAGTCCTATCCTTGTGTAGTCCTGTCCTTGTGTAGTCCTATCCTTGTGTAGTCCTATCCTTGTGTAGTCCTATCCTTGTGTAGTCCTGTCCTTGTGTAGTCCTGTCCTTGTGTAGTCCTGTACTTGTGTAGTCCTATCCTTGTGTAGTCCTGTCCTTGTGTAGTCCTGTCCTTATGTAGTCCTGTCCTAGTGTAGTCCTATCCTTGTGTAGTCCTGTCCTTGTGTAGTCCTGTACTTGTGTAGTCCTATCCTTGTGTAGTCCTATCCTTGTGTAGTCCTGTACTTGTGTAGTCCTGTCCTTGTGTCGTCCTATCCTTGAGTAGTCCAATCCTTGTGTAGTCCTGTACTTGTGTAGTCCTATCCTTGTGTAGTCCTATCCTTGTGTAGTCCTGTCCTTGTGTAGTCCTTTCCTTGTGTAGTCCTATCCTTGTGTAGTCTTATCCTTGTGTAGTCCTATCCTTGTGTAGTCCTGCCCTTGTGTAGTCCTATCCTTGTGTAGTCCTGTCCTTGTGTAGTCCTATCCTTGTGTAGTCCTGTCCTTGAGTAGTCCTATCCTTGTGTAGTCCTATCCTTGTGTAGCCCTGTCATTGTGTCGTCCTATCCTTGTGTCGTCCTACCCTTGTGTAGTCCTGTGTTGTGTAGTCCTATCCTTGTGTAGTCCTGTCCTTGTGTAGTCCTATCCTTGTGTAGTCCTGTCCTTGTGTAGTCCTATCCTTGTGTAGTCCTACCCTTGTGTAGTCCTGTGTTGTGTAGTCCTATCCTTGTGTAGTCCTGTCCTTGTGTAGTCCTATCCTTGTGTAGTCCTGTCCTTGTGTAGTCCTATCCTTGTGTAGTCCTATCCTTGTGTAGTCCTATCCTTGTGTAGTCCTGTCCTTGTGTAGTCCTATCCTTGTGTAGTCCATTCTTGTGTAGTCCTACCCTTGTGTCGTCCTGTCCTTGTGTAGTCCTGTCCTTGTGTAGTCCTGTCCTTGTGTAGTCCTATCCTTGTGTCGTCCTGTCCTTGTGTAGTCCTGTACTTGTGTAGTCCTATCCTTGTGTAGTCCTATCCTTGTGTAGTCCTGTCCTTGTGTAGTCCTATCCTTGTGTCGTCCTGTCCTTGTGTAGTCCTACCCTTGTGTAGTCCTATCCTTGTGTAGTCCTGTCCTTGTGTATTCCTGTCCTTGTGTAGTCCTACCCTTGTGTAGTCCTATCTTTGTGTTGCCCTGTCCTTGTGTAATCCTATCCTTGCGTAGTCCTGTCCTTGTGTAGTCTTGTCCTTGTGTAGTCCTATCCTTGTGTCGTCCTGTCCTTGTGTAGTCCTGTACTTGTGTAGTCCTGTCCTTGTGTAGTCCTGTACTTGTGTAGTCCTGTCCTTGTGTCGTCCTGTCCTTGTGTAGTCCTATGCTTGTGTAGTCCTATCCTTGTGTAATCCTATCCTTGTGTAGTCCTGTACTTGTGTAGTCCTATCCTTGTGTAGTCCTCTCCTTGTGTAGTCCTGTACTTGTGTAGTCCTATCCTTGTGTAGTCCTGTCCTTGTGTATTCCTGTCCTTGTGTAGTCCTACCCTTGTGTAGTCCTATCTTTGTGTTGCCCTGTCCTTGTGTAATCCTATCCTTGCGTAGTCCTGTCCTTGTGTAGTCCTGTCCTTGTGTAGTCCTATCCTTGTGTCGTCCTGTCCTTGTGTAGTCCTGTACTTGTGTAGTCCTGTCCTTGTGTAGTCCTGTACTTGTGTAGTCCTGTCCTTGTGTCGTCCTGTCCTTGTCTGGTCCTATGCTTGTGTAGTCCTATCCTTGTGTAATCCTATCCTTGTGTAGTCCTGTACTTGTGTAGTCCTATCCTTGTGTAGTCCTCTCCTTGTGTAGTCCTGTCCTTGTGTAGTCCTGTCCTTGTGTAGTCCTGTACTTGTGTAGTCCTATCCTTGTGTAGTCCTGTCCTTGTGTAGTCCTGTCCTTATGTAGTCCTGTCCTAGTGTAGTTCTATCCTTGTCTAATCCTGTCCTTTCGTAGTCCTGTCCTTGTCTCGTCCTATCCTTGTGTAATCCTAACCATGTGTAGTCCTGTCCTTGTGTAATCCTATCCTTGTGTAGACCTGTCGTTATGTAGTCCTGTCCTTGTGTGGTCCTGTCCTTGTGTGGTCCTGTCCTTGTGTAGTCCTATCCTTGTGTAGTCCTCTTCTTGTGTACTCTTGTCCTTGTGTGGGCCTGTCCTTGTGTGGGACTATCCTATCCTTGTGTAGTCCTGTCCTTGTATAGTCCTGTCCTTGTGTAGTCCTATCCTTTTGTATTCCTGTCCTTGTGTAGTCCTATCCTTGTGTAGTCCTGTCGTTTTATAGTCCTATCCTTTTGTAGTCCTGTCCTTGTGTAATCCTATCCTTGTGTAGTCCTATCCTTTTGTAGTCCTGTCCTTGTGTAGTCCTATCCTTGTGTAGTCCTATCCTTTTGTATTCCTGTCCTTGTGTAGTCCTATCCTTGTGTAGTCCTGTCCTTGTGTAGTCCTATCCTTGTGTAGTCCTATCCTTGTGTAGTCCTATCCTTGTGTAGTCCTTCCCTTGTGTAGTCCTATCCTTGTGTAGTCCTGTCCTTGTATAGTCCTGTCCTTGTGTAGTCCTATCCTTATGTAGTCCTGTCCTTGTGCCGTCCTATCCTTGTATAGTCCTGTCCTTGTGTAGTCCTATCCTTATGTAGTCCTGTCCTTGTGTATTCCTGTCCTTGTGTAGTCCTATCCTTGAGTAGTCCTATCCTTGAGTAGTCCTATCCTTGTGTAGTCCTATCCTTGTGTCGTCCTATCCTTGAGTAGTCCAATCCTTGTGTAGTCCTGTACTTGTGTAGTCCTATCCTTGTGTAGTCCTATCCTTGTGTAGTCCTGTCCTTGTGTAGTCCTTTCCTTGTGTAGTCCTATCCTTGTGTAGTCTTATCCTTGTGTAGTCCTATCCTTGTGTAGTCCTATCCTTGTGTAGTCCTGCCCTTGTGTAGTCCTATCCTTGTGTAGTCCTGTCCTTGTGTAGTCCTATCCTTGTGTGGTCCTGTCCTTGTGTAGTCCTATCCTTGTGTAGTCTTATCCTTGTGTAGCCCTGTCCTAGTGTCGTCCTATCCTTGTGTCGTCCTACCCTTGTGTAGTCCTGTGTTGTGTAGTCCTATCCTTGTGTAGTCCTGTCCTTGTGTAGTCCTATCCTTGTGTAGTCCTGTCCTTGTGTAGTCCTATCCTTGTGTAGTCCTACCCTTGTGTAGTCCTGTGTTGTGTAGTCCTATCCTTGTGTAGTCCTGTCCTTGTGTAGTCCTATCCTTGTGTAGTCCTGTCCTTGTGTAGTCCTATCCTTGTGTAGTCCTATCCTTGTGTAGTCCTATCCTTGTGTAGTCCTGTCCTTGTGTAGTCCTATCCTTGTGTAGTCCATTCTTGTGTAGTCCTACCCTTGTGTCGTCCTGTCCTTGTGTAGTCCTGTCCTTGTGTAGTCCTGTCCTTGTGTAGTCCTATCCTTGTGTCGTCCTGTCCTTGTGTAGTCCTGTACTTGTGTAGTCCTATCCTTGTGTAGTCCTATCCTTGTGTAGTCCTGTCCTTGTGTAGTCCTATCCTTGTGTCGTCCTGTCCTTGTGTAGTCCTACCCTTGTGTAGTCCTATCCTTGTGTAGTCCTGTCCTTGTGTATTCCTGTCCTTGTGTAGTCCTACCCTTGTGTAGTCCTATCTTTGTGTTGCCCTGTCCTTGTGTAATCCTATCCTTGCGTAGTCCTGTCCTTGTGTAGTCCTGTCCTTGTGTAGTCCTATCCTTGTGTCGTCCTGTCCTTGTGTAGTCCTGTACTTGTGTAGTCCTGTCCTTGTGTAGTCCTGTACTTGTGTAGTCCTGTCCTTGTGTAGTCCTGTCCTTGTGTAGTCCTATCCTTGTGTAGTCCTATCCTTGTGTAATCCTATCCTTGTGTAGTCCTGTACTTGTGTAGTCCTATCCTAGTGTAGTCCTGTCCTTGTGTAGTCCTATCCTTGTGTAGTCCTACCCTTGTGTAGTCCTGTACTTGTGTAGTCCTATCCTTGTGTAGTCCTATCCTTGTGTAGTCCTGTCCTTGTGTAGTCCTATCCTTGTGTAGTCCTGTACTTGTGTCGTCCTGTCCTTGTGTAGTCCTATCCTTGTGTAGTCCTGTCCTTGTGTAGTCCTGTACTTGTGTAGTCCTATCCTTGTGTAGTCCTATCCTTGTGTAGTCCTGTCCTTGTGTAGTCCTGTACTTGTGTAGTCCTGTACTTGTGTAGTCCTATCCTTGTGTAGTCCTGTCCCTGTGTAGTCCTATCCTTGTGTAGTCCTACCCTTGTGTAGTCCTGTACTTGTGTAGTCCTATCCTTGTGTAGTCCTATCCTTGTGTAGTCCTGTCCTTGTGTAGTCCTATCCTTGTGTCGTCCTGTCCTTGTGTAGTCCTACCCTTGTGTAGTCCTATCCTTGTGTAGACCTGTCCTTATGTATTCCTGTCCTTGTGTAGTCCTACCCTTTTGTAGTCCTATCTTTGTGTTGCCCTGTCCTTGTGTAATCCTATCCTTGCGTAGTCCTGTCCTTGTGTATTCCTATCCTTGTGTAGTCCTGTACTTGTGTAGTCCTGTACTTGTGTAGTCCTGTACTTGTGTAGTCCTGTCCTTGGATAGTCCTGTACTTGTATAGTCCTATCCTTGTGTAGTCCTATCCTTGTGTAGTCCTGTCCTTGTGTAGTCCTATCCTTGTGTAGTCCTGTCCTTGTGTCGTCCTATCCTTGTGTAGTCCTACCCTTGTGTAGTCCTGTCCTTGTGTCGTCCTATCCTTGTGTAGTCCTACCCTTGTGTAGTCCTGTCCTTGGATAGTCCTGTACTTGTGTAGTCCTATCCTTGTGTAGTCCTATCCTTGTGTAGTCCTGTCCTTGTGTAGTCCTATCCTTGTGTAGTCCTGTCCTTGTGTCGTCCTATCCTTGTGTAGTCCTACCCTTGTGTAGTCCTGTCCTTGTGTAGTCCTATCCTTGTGTAGTCCTGTACTTGTGTACTCCTGTCCTTGTGTAGTCCTGTCCTTGTGTAGTCCTGTCCTTGTGTAGTCCTGTACTTGTGTAGTCCTATCCTTGTGTAGTCCTGTCCTTGTGTAGTCCTGTCCTTGTGTCGTCCTATCCTTGTGTAGTCCTACCCTTGTGTAGTCCTGTCCTTGTGTAGTCCTGTACTTGTGTAGTCCTATCCTTGTGTAGTCCTATCCTTGTGTAGTCCTGTCCTTGTGTAGTCCTGTCCTTGTGTAGTCCTATCCTTGTGTCGTCCTATCCTTGTGTAGTCCTGTCCTTGTGTAGTCCTATCCTTGTGTCGTCCTGTGCTTGTGTAGTCCTGTACTTGTGTAGTCCTGTCCTTGTGTAGTCCTGTCCTGGTGTAGTCCTATCCTTGTGTAGTCCTATCCTTGTGTAGTCCTGTCCTTGTGTAGTCCTGTCCTTGTGTCGTCCTGTCCTTGTGTAGTCCTACCCTTGTGTAGTCCTATCTTTGTGTAGTCCTGTCCTTGTGTATTCCTGTCCTTGTGTAGTCCTACCCTTGTGTAGTCCTATCTTTGTGTTGCCCTGTCCTTGTGTAATCCTATCCTTGTGTAGTCCTGTCCTTGTGTAGTCCTGTCCTTGTGTAGTCCTGTCCTTGTGTAGTCCTATCCTTGTGTCGTCCTGTCCTTGTGTAGTCCTGTCCTTGTGTAGTCCTGTCCTTGTGTAGTCCTATCCTTGTGTAGTCCTATTCTTGTGTAGTCCTACCCTTGTGTCGTCCTGTCCTTGTGTAGTCCTGTCCTTGTGTCGTCCTGTCCTTGTGTAGTCCTATCCTTGTGTCGTCCTGTCCTTGTGTAGTCCTGTACTTGTGTAGTCCTATCCTTGTGTAGTCCTATCCTTGTGTAGTCCTGTCCTTGTGTAGTCCTATCCTTGTGTCGTCCTGTCCTTGTGTAGTCCTACCCTTGTGTAGTCCTATCCTTGTGTAGTCCTGTCCTTGTGTATTCCTGTCCTTGTGTAGTCCTACCCTTGTGTAGTCCTATCTTTGTGTTGCCCTGTCCTTGTGTAATCCTATCCTTGCGTAGTCCTGTCCTTGTGTAGTCCTGTCCTTGTGTAGTCCTATCCTTGTGTCGTCCTGTCCTTGTGTAGTCCTGTACTTGTGTAGTCCTGTCCTTGTGTAGTCCTGTACTTGTGTAGTCCTGTCCTTGTGTCGTCCTGTCCTTGTGTAGTCCTATCCTTGTGTAGTCCTATCCTTGTGTAATCCTATCCTTGTGTAGTCCTGTACTTGTGTAGTCCTATCCTTGTGTAGTCCTGTCCTTGTGTAGTCCTGTACTTGTGTAGTCCTATCCTTGTGTAGTCCTATCCTTGTGTAGTCCTGTCCTTGTGTAGTCCTGTCCTTGTGTAGTCCTATCCTTGTGTAGTCCTGTCCTTGTGTAGTCCTATCCTTGTGTAGTCCTACCCTTGTGTAGCCCTGTACTTGTGTAGTCCTATCCTTGTGTAGTCTTATCCTTGTGTAGTCCTGTCCTTGTGTAGTCCTATCCTTGTGTCGTCCTGTCCTTGTGTAGTCCTACCCTTGTGTAGTCCTATCCTTGTGTAGTCCTGTCCTTGTGTGGTCCTATCCTTGTGTGGTCGTACCTTGTGTAGTCCTGTCCTTGTGTAGTCCTGTTCTTGTGTAGTCCTACCCTTGTGTCATCCTATCCTTGTGTAGTCCTGTCCTTGTGTAGTCCTGTCCTTGTGTTGTCCTATCCTTGTGTAGTCCTGTCCTTGTGTAGTCCTGTCCTTGTGTAGTCCTGTCCTTGTGTTGTCCTGTCCTTGTGTAGTCCTGTCCTTGTGTAGTCCTACCCTTGTGTAGTCCTGTCCTTGTGTAGTCCTGTCCTTGTGTAGTCCTACCCTTGTGTAGTCCTATCCTTGTGTAGTCCTGTCCTTGTGTAGTCCTGTCCTTGTGTAGCCCTATCCTTGTGTAGTCCTGTCCCTGTGTAGTCCTACCCTTGTGTAGTCCTGTCCTTGTGTAGTCCTGTCCTTGTGTAGTCCTATCCTTGTGTAGTCTTATCCTCGTGTCGTCCTCTTCTTGTGTAGTCCTGTCCTTGTGTAGTCCTGTCCTTGTGTAGTCCTGTCCTTGTGTAGTCTTATCCTTGTGTCGTCCTCTGCTTATGTAGTCCTGTCCTTGTGTAGTCCTGTCCTTGTGTAGTCTTATCCTTGTGTAGTCCTGTCCTTGTGTAGTCTTATCCTTGTGTCGTCCTCTTCTTGTGTAGTCCTGTCCTCGTGTAGTCCTGTCCTTGTGTTGTCCTGTCCTTGTGTTGTCCTGTCCTTGTGTTGTCCTGTCCTTATGTAGTCCTGTCGTTGAGTAGTCCCATACTTGAGTAGTTCTATCCTTGTGTAGTCCTATCCTTGTGTTGCCCTGTCCTTGTGTAGTCCTATCCTTTTGTAGTCCTGTCCTTGTGTAGTCCTATCCTTTTGTAGTCCTACCCTTGTGTAGTCCTATCCTTGTGTAGTCCTGTCCTTGTGTAGTCCTATCCTTGTGTAGTCCTCTCCTTGTGTTGTCCTGTCCTTGTGTAGTCCTGTCCTTGTGTAGTCCTGTCCTTGTGTAGTCCTGTCCTTGTGTAGTCCTATCCTTGTGTAGTCCTACCCTTGTGTAGTCCTGTCCTTGTGTGGTCCTGTCCTTGTGTAGTCCTGTCCTTGTGTGGTCCTATCCTTGTGTGGTTGTACCTTGTGTAGTCCTGTCCTTGTGTAGTCCTGTTCTTGTGTAGTCCTACCCTTGTGTAGTCCTGTCCTTGTGTAGTCCTACCCTTGTGTAGTCCTATCCTTGTGTAGTCCTGTCCTTGTGTATTCCTGTCCTTGTGTAGTCCTACCCTTGTGTAGTCCTATCTTTGTGTTGCCCTGTCCTTGTGTAATCCTATCCTTGCGTAGTCCTGTCCTTGTGTAGTCCTGTCCTTGTGTAGTCCTGTCCTTGTGTAGTCCTGTCCTTGTGTTGTCCTGTCCTTGTGTAGTCCTGTCCTTGTGTAGTCCTACCCTTGTGTAGTCCTGTCCTTGTGTAGTCCTACCCTTGTGTAGTCCTATCCTTGTGTAGTCCTGTCCTTGTGTAGTCCTGTCCTTGTGTAGTCCTGTCCTTGTGTAGTCCTGTCCTTGTGTAATCCTATCCTTGTGTAGTCCTGTCCTTGTGTAGTCCTATCCTTGTCTAGTCTGGTCCTTGTGTAGTCCTGTACTTGAGTAGTCCTGTCCTTGTGTAATCCTAACCATGTGTAGTCCTGTCCTTGTGTAATCCTATCCTTGTGTAGTCCTATCCTTTTGTAGTCCTATACTTGTGTAGTCCTGTCCTTGTGTAGTCCTATTCTTGTGCAGTCCTCTTCTTGTGTAGTCCTGTCCTTGTGTAGTCCTGTACTTGTGTGGTCCTATCCTTGTGTAGTCCTGTCCTTGTGTAGTCCTCTTCTTGTGTAGTCCTATCCTTGTGTACTCCTATTCTTGTGTAGTTCTATCCTTGTGTAGTCCAGTCCTTGTGTAGTCCTATCCTTGTCTAGTCTGGTCCTTGTGTAGTCCTGTACTTGAGTAGTCCTGTCCTTGTGTAATCCTAACCATGTGTAGTCCTGTCCTTGTGTAGTCCTATCCTTGTGTAGTCCTATCCTTGTGTAGTCCTATCCTTGTGTAGTCCTGTCCTTGTGTCGTACTGTCCTTGTGTATTCCTGTCCTTGTGTAGTCCTACCCTTGTGTAGTCCTATCTTTGTGTCGTCCTGTCCTTGTGTAGTCCTGTACTTGTGTAGTCCTATCCTTGTGTAGTCCTATCCTTGTGTAGTCCTGTACTTGTGTAGTCCTATCCTTGTGTAGTCCTGTCCTTGTGTCGTCCTGTCCTTGTATAGTCCTACCCTTGTGTAGTCTTGTCCTTGTATAGTCCTGTCCTTGTGTAGTCCTGTCCTTGTGTAGTCCTATCCTTGTGTAGTCCTATCCTTGCGTTGTCCTATCCTCGTGTAGATCTATCCTTGCGTCGTCCTATCCTGTAAATGTATGGCACTCAAGAGAATGTAAGTTCTAGGCAAAAGATTGCTGTAACCAGGAATCCATCATTTCAAGGTTGGGGTGGGGCAGTGGGCTGGGGATTGGGGGTGTGGGTGCAGGGTGATTCTAATTCACCAAGAGCTTTGTCAATCTGCATGGATAAAATGGGTCAGATGAATTGGATAACTCACTAAAAGTGACATGATTGGCTAAAAAACCTCCTTCTGAGCTTTAATTTACTATAACCCACTGACAATGTGGACATCGGGGCGCGGGCCACTGGAATCTCAAAGCATTGAAGGAAGCGTACAGGTTAGAACTTGCCTGGACTTGTGCAACCCTCAAAGAGCACAGAACATGTCTTTCAGGTTTTCACACTGAGAGTTTAAATTACAGTAGCTGCAGTGTAGACACAGGCCATTCGGCTCAACAAGAGCACACCAACCCTCCTAACAGTCACCCACCCAGGCATATTTCCCTCTGACTGTTACATCTAACACTATGGACAATTTCTTTTCTCTTAAGTTTTCTCACTGTATTTAAACTTGCTATCTTAATTTCCCTCTCAGCCCTAGCAGTAAATGTCATAATTGATTTCCACTAAGCCCAGGCCAAAACACTGCACTGGTAACTAGAGGCCACTTTTCTATGTATGTTTCCATTACGTCTACAGATGGAGTCCAGGCACAAGGCCACTTCATTCTCTTTGCCCTATACTCCAGTCTTGTCATCTACAACTGCACACCCATAATCATCTTCAGCAAGGCCGATGCCTTCATCTGTGTCTTACAATAGAAGTAAATTTAATTTGCAATTGTGGATTTCCATTACACTGAACAAGGTGATCACTGATTTATAGAACATAGAATAATAGCGCAGAACAGGCAGTTCGCCCCTCGATGTTGCGCTGACCTGTGAACTATTCTCAGCTCGTCCCCCTACAATATCCTATCATCATCCATATGCTTATCCAAGGATTGTTTAAATCTCCCTAATGTGGCTGAGTTACCTACGTTGGCAGACGGGGCATTCCACACCCTTACCATTGAGTAAAGAGCTGAAAATGTGTTGCTGGAAAAGCGCAGCAGGTCAGGCAGCATCCAGGGAACAGGAGAATCGACGTTTCGGGCATAAGCCCTTCTTCTGAAGAAGGGCTTCTGCCCGAAACGTTGATTCTCCTGTTCCCTGGATGCTGCCTGACCTGCTGCGCTTTTCCAGCAACACATTTTCAGCTCTGATCTCCAGCATCTGCAGACCTCACTTTCTCCCCATTGAGTAAAGAACCCGCCTCTGACATCTGTCTTAAATCTATCAACCCTCAATTTGTAGTTATGTCCCCTCAAACAAGCTGAAGTCATCATCCTAGACTTCACCGTCTACCCTATCTAATCCTCTGATCATCTTGTATGTCTCTATCAAATCCCCTCTTAACCTACTTCTTTCCAATGAGGACAGACCAGGTCTCTCAGCCTTTCCTCATAAGACCTTCCCTCCAGACCAGGCAACATCCTGGTAAATCTCCTCTGCACCTTTTCCAACGCTTCCACATCTTTCCCGAAACATGGAGACCAGAACTGTACACAATATTCCAAGTGTGGCCGCACCAGCGTTTTGTATAGTTGCAGCATGATATTGCAGCTCCAGAACTCAATGCCTCTACAAATGAAACCTAACACACCGTATGCCTTCTTAAAAGCACTATCCACCTGGGTGGCAACTTTCAGGGATCTATGCACATGGACTCCAAGATCCTTCTGCACATCCACATTACCAAGAATCTTTCCATTGACCCAGTACTCTGCCTTCCTGTTATTCTTCCCAAAGTGCATCACCTCACATTTAGCTGCATTGAACTCCATTTGCCACCTCTCAGCCCAATTCTGCAGTTTATCCAAGTCCCCCTGCAACCTGTAACATCCTTCCAAATTGTCCACTACTCCACCGACTTTAGTGTCACCTGCAAATTTACTAATCCATCCACCTATGCCTGCGTCTAAGTCATTTATAAAAATGACAAACAGCAGTGGTCCCAAAACAGATCCTTGTGCACATCACTGGTAACCGGACTCCAGACTGAATATTTTCCATCAACTACCACTCACTGGCTTCTTTCAAAAAGCCAGTTTCTAATCCAAACTGCTAAATCACCCTCAATCCCATGCCTCTGCATTTTCTCCAACAGCCTACCATGTGGAACCTTATCAAAGGTTTTACCGAAGTCCATGTATATCACGTCAACTGCCCTACCTTCATCCACATGCTTGGTCACCTTCTCAAAAAACTCAATGAGGTTTGTGAGACATGACCTGCCCTTGACGAAACCAAGTTGACTATCTGAAATCAAATTGTTGCTTGCTAGATAATTATAAATCCTATCTTGTATAATCCTTTCCAAAACCTTTCCTACAACAGAAGTAAGGCTCACTGGTCTATAATTACCTGGGTCTTCTCTTGAACAAGGGCACAACATTTGCAATCCTCCAGTCCTCAGGTACTAAACCCGTAGAAAATGATGACTCAAATATCAAAGCCAAAGGCTCTGCTATCTCCTCCCTAGAGTTGTAGCATTTCCAGTCAAGGTTGGGGAAGTTAAAGTCCTCCATAATGACCACCTTGTTTCTTTCACTCCTGCCCAGAATAATTTTTCAAATCCTCTCCTCTACCTCCCTGGAACTCTTGCGGAGGCCTATAAAAAACTCTCCTCTCCTGTTTCTAACCTCAGCCCACACTACCTCAGTAGATGAGTCCTCATCAAAAGTTCTTTCAGCCACCATTATACTATCCTTGACTAACAAGGCTACACCTCCCCCTCTTTTACCGCCTTGCCTGTTCTTAATGAAAGATGTAAACCCCCTCAACCTACAACATCCATTCCTCACCCTGTTCTATCCATCTCTGAAATGGCCACAACATCGAAGTCCCAGAGCCTATCCATGCTGCAAGCTCACCTACCTTATTTCGGATACTTCTTGCGTTGGAGTAGACACACTTCAAACCAGCTTGCTGTCTGCCAGCACACTGCTGTGGCAGTGAAATCCTGTCCATGCCCTCCCTACTCTTATCCTCCTGTGCACTAGAACTACACCTGTTTCCTTGCTGAGCTAGATTAAACCCACCCGAATTCACCAGCACATTTCCCACCCAGAATATTAGTACCTGTCTGATTCAAGTGAAGGCTGTCCCACCTTCCCCAGAATGCGCCCCAATTATCCATGTACCTGAAACCCTCCCTCCTGCACCATCCCTGCAGCCATGCGTTCAGCTGATATCTCTCCCTATTCCTTGCCTCGCTATCACGTGGCACGGGTAACAATCCAGAGACAACAACTCTGTTTGTTCCAGCTCTCAGCTTCCACCCTAGCTCCCTGAAATCCTGCCTTACATCCCTATCCCTCTTTCTACCTATGTCGTTGGTACCTACATGGACAATGGCTTGAGGCTGGTCACCCTCTCCCTTGTGTAGTCCCGAATCATTCCTGATGAAGGGCTTTTACCCGAAATGTTGATTTTCCTGCTCCTCGGATGCTGACTGACCTGCTGTCCTTTTCCAGCACCACTCTGATCTAAACATCCCCTAAGTTATGCTTTGTCTCCCTATCTCCTCCTTTTCCCTGCCTCTGCACTTGCTTCTAGCCTGCTGCATCATTGTTTTCATCCAGCTCTGCCTGGAAACAACTCTCTCCAAAGGCCTGCTGAGTATTTCCAGCAATTTCCCTGTTTATTTAAGATTTTGAACTCCCCACCATTTTGCTTTGAACATGATTAAAAATGAATTGCAGCAGTTGGTAGAAAGAGGGAGCAGTGTAGCTGCCCATCTCCCTGTCTTATTTGTCGTTCTGCATATGCAGGTCAATTCTTAACAATGAAGCCCTTTGATTGGCTTCCTGTTCAGAATCTGCTCCCACCCACAATCTCCTACACCTTCCCGAGCTCGTTACCTTTAGCCAAGCAGCTGTTTACTGAAGTGACCAGCTTGTTGCTTTCCCTTTAAACTGTGCAACTTCTATATTTCTGTAACATTGCACCTCATCTACAGTTCTTCAAGAGGAAAATGCAAATCAACTGAAAGACATAGCTCTAATTTACCACAAAAGCACATCACTGGATTTGGGACAAGAACTGATAGAATGTGATTACTTGCCCCTGAAGAAAAAATTGACTTTATGGTTATAGTTAAGCTGTCAGTGCTTCATTCTAAACAAATTCTTTTTGGTCTCTTTACGTTTTGGACATTTGGAGACTGAACATTGACACGGTGCACGACAATTGTATCTTTAGGTGTGCCAGGAGTGAAAGCTAAAACCAGTTTATCGAGCAAAAACATGGGAAGAGGTGTGTCCAGAGGTGTACTCATTTATCAGTGCTAAGATCACTGCTTGCTGCAAACAATAGGAAAGCAGTAGGAATTGACAGAAGTATTCCTTGGAGTGGATAAAGCCATGGCTTCCCCAGAATCACCAGAGCCCAGCAATACTGACCCTCCATCAGACTGTATAATACCTGGAGGCACCAAATTACTGACCAACATGCCTGACCTTCTCATGGTACCTGAACTTGTGAGTACAACAATGATGATTCATTCAAACAAAATAGTCAGAAATCTGAGTTGCCTTTTCTGCTTTGGGTGGACGGGCTCGACGCGCCGGATTTGCTTTTCCTTTTCAAGAACAGGAGCAGGTTATACTTATATTTAAGGAACATCAAAAACAGTACCCCAGGCTCTTAACAAAAGAATTATAAAGCAAAGTTATAATGAGCCAGATAATAAGATTGGGACAGATGCTGAACAACTTGGGGAAAGATTTAGGTTTCAAGGAGCATATTAAGGTATTAAAGAGGATTCTGTGACCTTAGGATCTTGTAGGCTGAAGGCAAAATCACCAATAAACCTGGCCAGCTAAAGAGACCTGTGTTAGCAAATCACACTTACAACACACCCCAGTGTTGTGAGGCTGGAGGGAGGGGCAAAACCATGGAGGAATTTGAGAATTTAAGCTCACAGTTTTACTTGACAGGGAGCCAATGTAGGTCAGTGAGTTCAGCTCTGACAGGTGACTGCGACACAGAGTGAGTTACAAACCCAACAATCGATGTTTAGTTGACGGTGGGTAGCATTTGTGGGAGGCTGTTCACTTGGCAAATCTAGAGACGAGCGAGGTGGAGGAGAAGGGTTCAGCAGCAGACGCGCTGAGGCAAGAGACAACTCAGGTGACCTCATGGTTGTACAAGTAAATACTCTTCCCACAGGATGTGATTGGAAACAATCTTGAGGTCAAACATGAGATGAAGTTGCGAGCAGTCTTAATTCCAATTGAAGAGGAGGAAAAAAACGTCTTCAAAGAAGTCGCTCAGTCAATTGAAAACAAGAAGTCAGGCTATCTTATTGTGCTTATAGCAGGGTATCCAACCGAAACTGACTGACTAACTTCAATCATCACAGAACTCGCTAAGCACCAGTTGTTGACATAGGCACAGACATGGGCTCCCACTTTTTTTCTATATAATCATTCATGGGATGAGGGTATTGTTGGCTAAGCCAGTATTTATTGCCCATCCCTAATTGGGGCAATGAAGAGTTAACCACATTGCTGTGGTTCTGGAGTGCTGAATCATTTGGCCCATCTCCAAAATCATTGTTTTCTTCAGCCAAGTGAAATAAGACTTCTAATAATTAGAAATACTTACACTTATATAATGCTTTTCACAAAAGGAGGGCTTTCAGTGACATATTTAAAGTGATTTGCAAAAGCAGCAAGGGTAATATGAGAAAAAAAAGCTTTAATCCCTGAGTAAGCAGTTCAGGTGTGAAACGTGCTGCCTGGAAATGTAATGGTGGCAGCTCTGTGTGAGGCGAGCGAGAGGCTATTGGATGAATATTTGGATTATCACCTGATGGAAGAGCGACGTTTAGACAGCCAGTGTGCTTCCAATTAAATCTGTTGGACTATAACCTGGTGTTGTGTGATATTTAACTTTGTACACCCCAGTCCAACACCGGCACCTCCAAACCTGGATTAGAATAGTGTGCAAGGGTCTGAGGAAAAGGCAGGAGATTGGCATGAGGTAATGACTCCTACCTGAAGAGCTGAATGGCATCTTTCTCCACCATATGGCTTCCACAATTCTATGAAGTGCTTTTTGAAGTGCAGTCCCCGTGTTGTAACATGGTGGTTAGTGTAATCTGTGCAAACAGCAATGGAAGAATCTACAGTAGTGACTGCCATAATGGAGATCACTACATCCAGGGGTGGATTTCATGGGGGAGCAGATTACATACACTTCCTTCTAATCTAAAAGATGCTCAGCAGATCACCAACCAGAAACCCAACTGTCCTGCAGCAATATTCTGCTCAATAGGGTCATGTTGAGACTATGCTCCCTGTCAATGGGCAGGGGAGGGAGGGGGGGGGGGTCGTTGATTGGCTGCTCTCTAAGTCTCAATAGTGCCAGAAGAGTATAGTGGTCGAGGTTGGGACTACAAGCAGTGCCAAAGTAGATTAAAACAACAAATAATGTACTGGAGATCATAGTGGGTCAGACAGCATTCGTGGAGTGAGAGCAAGCTAACATTTTGAGTCCAGATGACTCTTCATCAGAGCTGAAGTGAAATATGGAAGGGACAGCATTTACGTGATAGTTGGGCGGTGGTGGGTGCCGGGTGCTGATAGAGAAAGGACGTTCTGGAAAGAACAGACAGTCCCACTGGGGTGGGGGGGGGAGGGGAGAGACGCCATGGTGACAGAGAATGTAACAAGTAAAGCTAAAAGGAAGGGAAGCAATGGGAGTTGGTTCACAATTTGAAGGTGTTGAACTCAATATTAGGCCCAGAAGGCTGTAAAGTGCCTAATCTGAAGATGAGATGTTGTTCCTGCAGAGGACAGACACGTGGGCATGTATCCCAGCAGCAGCAGGAGGTGGAGAAGTCAATGTTTCGGTATAACCCTTCTTCAGGACTGTCTGTTCTTTCCAGTCTGACAGTTAGACACACCATTGTTCTGCCATTCTCACATTCCAATCACTTAATCTGAATTATCACCGTCCTTTCTCCATCAGCACCCCACACCTACCACCGCCATCCTCTTCCCCAACTATTGCATAAATGCTGTCCCTCCACACTTCACTTCACCTCTGATGAAGAGCCATCTACACTCGAAACATTAGCATGCTCTCTCTCTCTCCATGGATGCTTCCTGACTTGCTGTGATTTGTTGTTTTCAGTACAGATTCCAGCATCAGAAGTAATTCGCTCCCCCCAAAGTAGATGTGCTCCTGATGTAAGAAGAGTTTGAGAGAGCCCTTGCTGACTGGCCCTAGTGAGGGAATGGCAGGGGTTGAGGATCGGATCTGGGAGGTGAAGGTTGGTTAAAGTAAGCGCATGCAGCGAAATCTCTCAGGTAGTTCTCCTTGCCCTCACAGATTGAAAAGTTGTGGCCTGACCAGATTGAGGCCTTTAACAGTTACTTGGCCTAAGGGTCAGCAGGCTGCAGGTACTGCCTTATTTGGTCAACCAGAATATTGGAGACACATCAGGAATTGAGTGTAAACCATGAGCTAACCACCTGCTTTATTTTCCATACCATAACCTTTGCCTTTAAATACGTCAAATATTTCAGTGGGGTGCTCAACAAAGGACAAAGTAACCCACTTGATGCTACCATATTCTCAAATATCATTTCTTCCATCTTGTTGCTCAGTAACAGCAAAGTGTTCTATCTACAAGATGCACTGCAGAAATTCACCAAAGATCCTCGGACAGCACCTTCCAAACCCACGACCATGTCCATCTAGGAAGACACAGGCACCAGATACAAGGGAACACCACTATCTGCATGTTCCCCTCTGAGTTGCTCACCATCCTGACTTGGAAATCTATCGCCATTCCTTCACTATCACTGGGTCAAAATCCTGGAATTCCCTTCCTAATGCATTGTGGGGGTACATACAGTAAATGGACTGCAGCAGTTCAAGAAGGCAGCTCACCACCATCTTCTCAAGGGCAACTAGGGCCTGACAATAAATGCTGACCAGCCAGTCACAACCATCTTCTGAATTAATAAAAACGTTCTAAGGACAATGACTTGTTGAGAGAAATGAATACATGATACACCAACAGCAATAATGTGCATTTGTTCAGCACCTTTACTACAGTAAAATGTCCTAAAGTGGTAACACTCGCTTACAGGAGAGGACCCTGACCCTGACCCTGACCCTGACCCTGACCCTGACCACCCATCATGGCAGACTGACTGTGACTGGTGTCAGATTCTGCCCTTGACTGACTGTGCCTGGACCCCTTTAACTGTGAGACACGGCTATTAGTTTAAAGTGCATACAGTGGCTTGGTATTGAACGCTGTTGACACATGAGGCAGGAGTGAGCTTCACAGCATTCAGCCACATGTCAGGCTTTAGTGGCTGCGCTAAGAGGCCAGGGAGTACGGATGTGTTGTGAGTCTGCTAGTGAATGCTGAAGGCTCAGAAATGACAAGGCAAGGCAGGAATGCAGGGGGGAGTCCAGTGACGTTCTAAATAAGTGAGCGTTAAGAAAGTGGGTGAGCAGCCCCATGTGATGCACGCTGGTCTGCTCCATGGGCTGTTTATGTGCCCTTACACACAGGCTCTCGCAATGAGAGGGCTGCTGCACCCGAAGCCCAGCGATATAGTGCAGAAGCAGACTGTAAGTGGGTTGGAGGGGGTGTGGAGAGGCTGGACACATTAGATGCCAGCCTCCAAGGGCTTGGGGTGAATGAAGTCACTGCCCATGAAGTGTGTCAAAAGGTGTTGGCCCAACTCGAAGGAGTAAATGTCAAGCTGCAGTTGCCAGATTGTCACCCAGACTTTCTTGGTGTCTAATTTTGGGCAGCACGGTGGCACAGTGGTTAGCACTGCTGCCTCACAGTGCCAGAGACCCGGGTTCAATTCCCGACTCAGGCGACTGTCTGTGTGGAGTTTGCACGTTCTCCCCGTGTCTGTGTGGGTTTCCTCTGGGTGCTCCAGTTTCCTCCCACAGTCCAAAGATGTGCAGGTCAGGTGAATTGACCATGCTAAATTGCCCGTAGTGTTAGGTAAGGGGTAAATGTAGGGATATGGGTGGGTTACGCTTCGGCGGGTCGGTGTGGACTTGTTGGGTCGAAGGGCCTGTTTCCACACTGTAATGTAATCTAATCTAATCTAAAAATCTAAAAAAAAATCTAATTTGTATCCAACAGGTGGGAGAACAGGAAACCATGTATTAATGGGGTGAAGCTGGATAATTATGAGGGTAACCTGAGCTGTATACCGGACGTGAGAGTTGATGGAGATGAGGCAATAGCAAGAGGTAGCGCAGCCAGTGGGAAGGAATTTCCTGGAAAAGAACCAAGGGATCGGTTAAAGTGTGTTTGCTTTAATGCAAGGAGTATCAGGAATAAAAGTGACGAACTTAGAGCATGGATCAGTACCTGGTGCTATGATGTTGTGACCATAACAGAGACATGGGTTTCTCAGGGGCAGGAATGGTTGCTGAATGTTGCAGGGTTTAGAACATTTAAAAAGAATAGGGAGGGGGGAAAAAGAGGAGGGGGTGTAGCACTGCTAATCAGAGAGGGTATCACAGCTACAGAAGCTTCCATTGTCGAGGAAGATCTGCCTAACGAGTCAGTATGGGTGGAAATTAGGAAAGGCAAGGGGGCAGTCACCTCATTAGGGGTTTACTACAGGCCCGCCAATAGCAGCAGGGAGATTGAAGAAAGCAAGCTCGGCAGATTTTGGAAAAGTATGGACGCAGTAGGGTTGTTGTAATGGGTGACTTTAACTTTCCCGATATTGATTGGAACCTCCTTCGAGCAGATGGTTTGGAAGGAGCTGTTTTTGTAAGATGTGTTCAAGAGGGTTTCCTAACTCAGTACGTTGACAGACCGACGAGGGGAGAGGCCATTTTGGATTTGGTGCTCGGCAATGAGCGGGGCAGGTGTCAGATCTTGCGGTGTGAGAGCATTTTGGTGATAGTGACCACAACTGCCTCACATTCTACATAGCTATGCAGAAAGAGAGAAGCGGGCACAATGGGAGGATATTTAATTGGGGAAAAGGAAACTATGATGCTATCAGATGTGAGTTGGGAAGCATGGACTGGGAGCAATTGTACCATGGAAAGGGCACTATAGACATGTGGAGACTGTTTAAGGAACAGTTGTTGCGAGTGATGCACAAATGTGTTTCTCTGAGACAGGCAAGAAGGGGTAAGATAAAGGAACCTTGGATGACGAGAGCAGTGGAGCTTCTCGTCAAAAGAAAGAAGGCAGCTTACATAAGGTGGAAGAAGTTAGGGTCTTGCTCAGCTCTAGAGGATTACAGGCAGGCGAGGAAGGAGCTCAAAAATGGTCAGAGGAGAGCCAGGAGGGGGCATGAGAAAGGCTTGGCAGGAAGGATTAGGGAGAATCCAAAGGCATTTTACACGTATGTAAGGAATAAGAGAATGATCAAAGAAAGAGTAGGGCCGATCAGGGATAGCATAGGGAACTTGTGTATAGAGTCTGAGGAGGTAGAAGAAGCCCTAAATGAATTTTTTGCTTCTGTCTTTACTAAAGAAAAGGACCTCGTAGTGAATGAAACCATTGAGGAGCAGGTAAGCAAGCTGGAACAGATAGAGATTGAGGAAGCTGATGTGCTGAAAATTTTGACAAACATTAAGATCGACAAGTCGCCAGGCCTGGACCAGATTTGTCCTCGGCTGCTTTGGGAAGCGAGAAATGTGATTGCTTCGCCACTTGCAAAGATCTTTTCATCCTCACTCTCCACTGGAGTCATACCTGGAGAGAGGCAAATGTAATTCCTCTCTTCAAGAAAGGAAATAGGGAAATCCCCAGCAATTACAGACCAATCAGTTTCACGTCTGTCATCTGCAAGGTGTTAGAAAGGATTCTGAGGGATAGGATTTATGACCATGTGGAAGAGCATGGCTTGATTAAAGGCAGTCAACACGGCTTTGTGAGGGGCAGGTCATGCCTCACAAACCTTATTGAGTTCTTTGAGGGTGTTACTAGATACCTTGATGAGGGTCAAGCAGTGGATGTGGTGTATATAGACTTCAGCAAGGCATTTAATAAAGTTCCCCATGAAGGCTCGTTCAGAAGGTCAGGAGGAATGGGATTCAGGGGAACTTAGCTGTCTGGATACAGAATTGGCTGGTCGACAGAAGACAGCGAGTGGTAGTGGAAAGAAAATATTCTGCCTGGAGGTCAGTGATGAGTGGTGTTCCACAGGGCTCTGTTCTTGAGCCTCTACTCTTTGTAATTTTTATTAATGACTTGGATGAGGAGATCGAAGGATGGGTCAGCAAGTTTGCAGACGACACAAAGGTTGGAGGTGTCGTTGACAGTATAGAGAACTGTTGTAGTCTGCAGCATGACATTGACAGGATGCAGAGATGGGGCTGTGAGGTGGCAGATGGAGTTCAACCTGGATAATTGCGAGGTGATGCATTTTGGAAAGTCGAACTTGAAAGTTGAGTACAGGATTAAAGACAGGATTCTTGGCAGTGTGGAGGAACAGAGGGATCTTGGTGTGCAGGGACATAGATCCCTTAGAATTGCCACTCAGGTGGACAGGGTTGTTAAGGAAGCATATGGTGTTTTGGCTTTCATTAACAGGGGGATTGAGTTTAAGAGTCATGAGATCTTGTTGCAGCTCTATAAAACTTTGGTTAGACCGCACTTGGAATACTGTGTCCAGTTCTGGTCGCCCTATTATAGGGAGGATGTGGATGCTTTGGAGAGGGTTCAGAGGAGGTTTACAAGGATGCTGCCTGGAATGGAGGGCTTATCTTACGAAGAGAGGTTGACTGAGTTCTGACTTTTTTCATTGGAAAAAAGGAAGAGAGGGGACCTAATTGATGTGTACAAGATAATGAGGCATAGAGTTGATAGCCAGTGACTTTTTCCCAGGGCAGAAATTGTTAACACGAGGGGTCATAGTTTTAAGCTGTTTGACGGAAAGTATAGAGGGGATATCAGAGACGGGTTCTTTACACAGAGAATTGTGAGAGCATGGAATGCATTGCCAGCAACAGTTGTGGAAGCGAGGTTATTGAGGATATTTAAGAGACTGCTGGACATGCATATAGTCACAGAAATTTGAGGGTTTGTATATTAGGTTTACCTTACATGCTCAGCACAACATCGTGGGCTTACCGGCCTGTTCTGTGCTGTACTGTTCTATGTTCTAATAGTGAGTGATAATCCCTTTTATTCATTCTCTCATCGTTCATTAGCAAGAATCTCACCTCGACATTGGGAACTTAGTTGGGAAATGTGACCTGTTGCCCTCCCTATAGAGAAAGGCCTCACTCATGATTCTCACCACAGCCCATGTCATTCAGGCCCTGGCAAGATTCTATTCTGAATGGGCCAATCCTTGAGCACGGACTGATGCAGCTGAAGGCACAGTTGCAATGTTGAGGCAAAGGAAGTGTGTGTTTTATAAGACATTCAGAGTTTGTTTGAAAGCGGAGATCTCAGAGAGTTGTAAAGTTGGAGCAGGTTACAGAGATGAGCAGTGGGTGAGATCGATAGGAGTATTTGAACACATGAGAATTTTAATAATGCAGGTATTGGTAGAGCAAAGCCAATGTAGGTCAATGGGCACCGGGTTGATTGGAAAACAGGACTTGATGTGGGCTAGTATAGGGCAGTGTGGATTTTACACTGAATTTGGGAATTCATCAATAAAACCACAGCTTAGTTTGCCCCCTGAGATGAATGAAAAATACTCTATGACATATAAGTTCGGGGAATCCTCTGACATCCTCAGTAATATTCATCTCTCAACCAAGACTGGTAAAACAAATCATCTGGTCATTACCTCATTGGTGTTTGTTGGTCTTTTGTTTGTGTAAATTGATTGCCATGTTTCTCACCTTATAATGATGGTTCCACTTCAGATGCCGTACCCTGGTTGGGAAGTACTTTGGACATCATGAGGAACCGTAAATATCAGTCTTCTCTCTGTATGTCTTTAGAAACCACAATAACCCACATTAAATACCGCATCCTCACCTTACCACCAAGTCATGGCTGAGCACTGGCTAGTCATTTGAGCTATATAAGAACATCCTTTCTACATTCGAATACTGACAGTAAATATTGGAATTTGAACTGTTGCACCAGCAGGCATGGCTATCTGTTCCACCAGCAGGCATTGTGCCTGAGATTTCAAGTTCCCTGGAAGGAGTCCGTAAAAAAAAACTTCCAGTTGTGTTTATCTAGACATTTGGAAGCCCACAACTTTGCCAATAATGTGCTTCTAATCTGGAAATATTGATAATGGGCTCAGTGTGGTGTTCAGGTTATAGCAAAGGTGGAGGGATGGGGTAAACCAATCATTATAAATACATAAACAGTGTGGGTACTTAAAGTAATAGGAACATTGGACAGAGGGGGATTCCTGGTTGGTGTGGACAAGTTGGACCAAAAGGTGCTGAGTGACACAATGACTCTATCCTAGTCATTCTGACCTGGATTTGTTTGAAGACTACCCTGTTTAATTAATGAACCCTCTCTTAAAGGAGAGAAAATGAGAGACCTGGAATCCGCGATTTGACAGTGACCCAATTTCTGGCTCCTTGTGATCAAGTGACTGCAGGAAGGAGGCCAGCTCCTCTTTCCGAGGGTTCGAGCCAGTGAATGGGATCCATGTGGTGACATTACTGTTGGATTTCCTTTGAAGAGCAGGACTGGATGCAGAAACCATTTGGAATCCGTGAGGGAATCGGTCTGGGGTTGATGATAAAATAAACACCTACTTGTCTTCTACAGGTTTTTGGTGCATTAGTCTGGATCCTTGTGGCTTCTATCAACGTTGCTGATAAAGTCAGCCAAGGCTGGGTGATATTTGTCTCCCTCCTCCTTTTTGTGTTAACGCTGCTCCTGCTGATCTGTTATTTCTTCGGATATCCTCGGAACTCCACAGCCTGGTGCTTCTTGGTAAGTGTGCAATGTGTTGTCATATTACAGGTCGGAGTTGCTTTATTTATGTTTAAACAGCAAATCATCTTTGGAATGTGAGCATCATTGCATGGCCACTATTTATTGACCATCTTAGATTGTCCTGCCTGGATTTTCCAAGGGCAGCAGACACAGCCGCATTACTGTGGGTCTGGAGTCCCATGGAGGACAACAGATCTCCTTCCATTATTGATGTTTATTCCGGATCAGTGTTTAAGTTTTCCTCATCTGTCCTGACGGGATTTGAACTCATGCCTCTGTAGTGCAAATCTGGTTTGTGAGTCCACTGACCTAACAACCGTGCTGCCACCCCCACTTTAGAGAAGCCACAAAAGCAAGTACAAAGATTGACCTTGAAGTTATTGGGTCAGTCTGAGGCAGCCCCCTACCTGGAAGGAGAGGGACAGGAAGTACAAGGGGCCACTATCACTTCCGGGTCAACACCATTGGGATTTGAAAATCCATTGCCATCCCTTCGAGGCCCCTAGGCTGGAATCCCAGAACCACCCATTGCAGGTGTTCATGATGCAAACTCGGAGCTTAACGCCCCAGAAAAACAACAAGAAATTGGAGAGGATTCAGTCAAATAAAGGATTCTTAACCTGTGCCGGGGTCTCTAATCCCCTTGGTGAGTATTTGAGCTCAGTAGTGGGATCTTCAGAACATGTGGTGAGGATTTTGATCCCTGTGGTGGGGATTCATTTCCTGTGACTGTGATCTCTCTGGTGTGAGTGTGATTCTTGTGATGGGGATGTGACTGGGGTTGTGGCGGTTGATCTGGTTGGGGGGGGGGGTGATCGCTCTGTTGGGGGTTTGATCCATTTGGTGGGGGTTGTTGATCCCCCACTGGTGGGGTGGGTGGATCTCTTTGGTGGGGGATTGATCCATCTAGTAAGGTTTTGCTATCTTTATAGTCATAGAGTCATAGAGATGTACAGCATGGAAGCAGATCATTCGGTCCAACCTGTCCATGCCGACCAGATATCCCAACCCAAACTAGTCCCACCTGCCAGCACCCGGCCCATATCCCTCCAAACCCTTCCCATTCATATACCCATCCAGATGCCTCTTAAATGTTGCAATTGTACCAGCCTCCACCACATCCCCTGGCAGCTCATTCCATACATGTATCACCCACTGCGTGGAAAAGTTGCCTCTTAGGTCTCTTTTATATCTTTCCCCTCTCACCTTAAACCTATGCCCTCTAGTTCTGGACTCCCCGACCCCAGGGAAAAGACTTGGTCTATTTATCCTACCCATGCCCCTCATAATTTTGTAAACCTCTATAAGGTCACCCCTCAGCCTCCTACACTCCAGGGAAAACAGCCTCAGCCTGTTCAGCCTCTCCCTGTAGCTCAGATCCTCCAACCCTGGCAACATCTTTGTAAATCTTTTCTGAACCCTTTCAAGTTTCACAACATCTTTCCGATAGGAAGGAGACCAGAATTGCACGCAATATTCCAACAGCGGCCTAACCAATGTCCTGTACAGCCGCAACATGACCTCCCAACTCCTGTACTCAATACTCTGACCAATAAAAGAAAGCATACCAAATGCCTTCTTCACTATCCTATCTACCTGCAACTCCACTTTCAAGGAGCTATGAAACTGCACTCCAAGGTCTCTTTGTTCAGCAACACTCCCTAGGACCTTACCATTAAGTGTATAAGTCCTGCTAAGATTTGCTTTCCCAAAATGCAGCACCTCGTATTTATCTGAATTAAACTCCATCTGCCACTTCTCAGCCCACTGGCCCACCTGGTCCAGATCCTGTTGAATATGCTTTCTCTCTGGTTACATCCCTTTTATGAAACACTGGCCACCTCCTCTCTGGCCTTTAGCAGGTGAAATTCTTTAACTTTTGCTTAATCAACAGTTGTCCATGGACATTATCACAGCCAACCTCTTACCCCTCTTCAAAGCAGTTACTTGGATTAGAATTCGCACAATGCCCGAGGATTGGAGTCTCTGCTTGATGTGTGATGTTTGGGGGCCAGAGCTGGGCAGGTGGCTTCACTGACAAAGATGAGGCCATGGATGACTCCCAGTACCCAAACTCTACGCACACGTTTCCCAACACATGTTCCCTCAGTCAGACACTGCAAGAACAAAAGTACTGCATTGTAGAAAGTGCCATCCTGCTGACTTTTAGTTGACTGGTTTGTATGAGGGAGCCACTCCCCCGGGGGTCCACTAGTGACTCTTCACTGGTTTTCTTATGGTATCCCCAATGTGGTGGGCACGATTTCCAGGCATCACCAGCAGCCCATACCCAGTCCCCCTCCCCCCTACCACTTGGTGGATTGGCACCCATGGACCCAATCAGGATGGAGCTAGGGAATTGGTGAGGTGCCCGCTCACTCTGCTGCCATCAGCTGAGCTACTATTTGCAAGTTTTTGCTGCTCTGACCCAGTTAGTAGGACACATGCCTCTGCTCACAGGGTTTTGGATTCAAGCCCCACTTCGGGGCTCGAGTATGATAATCAAGGCTGAAAATCCAGTGAAGACAGAGGGAGTGCTGCACTACTGGATGTGCCATCTTTCAGATAAACTGTTAAACCAATGCCCCATCTTCCTGCATGGGGAACACCATGACCTGTGAGTTCCTCTCTTAGCAACACACCATCCTAACTTGGAAATGGACTCCCTGTCTGCCATTCCTCATTTGAAAAATACTCAGACTTCTGCTCAAATCCCTCCAAAAACTTCTTCTATACTCCTCCAGTTGTGATCTCCCTGATTTTCATCATTTGATGGCTAGTTGCTATACTTTTTCCTGTCTCTCTTCCTCTCCCCAATCCCCACACTTACTGTTTCAGATACTTCATTAAGTGTGGCTCCGCTAACCCCAATGCCTCAGATCTATTCTGATAATGCCCTTGTGAACTGCCTTGGGATGTTTTAACATGTTAAATGCAATTGTTGATTATTATGAGAAATCTTTCCTATTACCGTACAGATAATCAACTGATTAAGGTGGCTTTTAAAGACACTCACTTTCTCTCTACAATGATTGTGTGGTGGCAATGCTTTCAGATGCAGAAAAGATTTACAAGGGATGTTGCCAGTGTTGGAAGGTTTGAGCTATAGGGAGGGAGAGGCTAAATGGGTTGGGGCTATTTTCTTGAGTTTTGGAGGCTGAGGGGTGACCTGAGAGGTTTATAAAATCATAAGGGACATGGATAGGGTGAATAGCCAAGGTCTTTTTCCCAGGGTAGGGGAGTCCAAAACTAGAGGGCATAGGTTGAAGGTGAGAGGGGAAAGATTCAAATGGAACAACGTTTCACGTAGAGGGTGGTGCGTGTATGGAATGAACTGCCAGAGGAAGTGGTGGAGGCTGGTACAATTACAACATTTAAAAGGCACCTGTTTTGGTACACGAATAGGAAGGGTTTGGAAGGATATGGACCAAAGTGGACTAGATAAATTTAGGATATCTGATCGGCATGGACAAGTTGGGCTAAAGGATCTGTTTCCGTGCTGTACAGTTCTATGACTCAATGTTGGTTTTGAGCAAACACTTGGCTCAGAAACTAGGGGAGGTTGTGTTTAGATGAGCATATGCACTTTTAACAGACGCTGTTTTTTCTTGGTTTATTTCCAACAGGATGCTTGCTATCACGGTGTTGCAGCTCTCTTTTATTTCAGTGCTGCGGTCCTACAGGCTAATTCTACAGTACGTCACCAATTCCGTAACGACAAGATTTACCAAACTGATGTTGCTGCAACGGTACGTATAGGATCTGTTCAAATGATGCAATCCTGTCTGTTTTGCCTCTTTCTCGCTAGCATTTGTCCCAAATCTAAATGAAATGTAGGTTAACAAGTTTTATTTTATATTTTCTGAGGGGGAGAGAGACAGAGAGACAGAGAAAGAGAGAGAGAGAATGAGAAAGAGGCAATTAGTTCCTGTTACACAGACCTTTTCTCCACAGTTAGAAATCCACACTTTTTTATTCGTTTGTGGATAATGGGTGTCACTGGCTTGGCCAGTATTTATTGCCCGTCCCTAGTTGCCCTTGAGAACGTGGTTGTGTCCTACCTTCCCTTTTGAAAAATATTTCTATTGAGAAATTTTTCTTTACAAAATTATAAAATTGCAAAAGTATAACAATATAAAATTATCACAACAATAACAATAAACTAACTGCTACCCTACTTTACAGAACAAATCAAAATGATATTCACTAGAGATCAATAAATAAATGAAAAGCGCTGCTCAGCACAACAAAACTGAAGCTCCCAACTATCGAGAGGATTAATTATTACGCCCATTATTCAAAATTCTTCCTGTCAGGGTATCAGGTTCACTAAACCTAACCATCATGGCTAAACGAAGGCCCTAATTAAAATGGCAGACAAATCTGCTTCCAGGCAATTCAAAAAGGGCTGCCATGCCTTATAAAAATGTTCCGTTTTCTGGTGTACCATATTTGTGAGAAAATCCAAAGGGATGTGTTCCATAATTAACATACGCCACCTGACAGACCCGAGGGGCTCTCAGATACCCAGCACATCAGAATGGTCTTCCTCGCAGAAAGTGAGGATGTTGAAAAGCTTTTTCCCATATACAGCGAAGGAAGGTAAGTTCGGCAAGCCCAAGAGAAGAGAGATCAGGTTGACCTTAACCTCGGTCCCCAAGACCCTCTCTGTTACTCCTGCCCCAGCACTCCAATACCTACAAAGCTGTGGCATGACCACAAACATTGAGTGAGGGGACCTATGCTTATTTTACATTTGGGCCAATTGGAGCTTCTCCCTCTTTAAATTTTGCAAGACGATCTGGGGCCACATGAACCCTATGAGGAACCTTCAACTAACATTGTGCCACTGTTTAAGAAGGGTGGTAAGGACAAGCCACGGAACTATAGACCAGTGAGCCTGATATCAGTGGTGGGCAAGTTGTTGGAGGGAATAACAAGGGAGAGGAGGTACATATATTTGGAAAGGCAAGGGCTGATTAGGAATAGTCAACATGGCTTTGTGCGTGGGAAATCATGTCTCACAAACTTGATTGAGTCTTTTGAAGAAGTAACAAAGAGGATTGATGAGGGCAGAGTGGTGGACCTGATCTATATAGGTTTCAGTAAGGCATTTGACAAGGTTCCCCGTGGGAGACTGGTTAGCAAGGTTAGATCTCACGGAATACGGGGAGAATGCGCCATTTGATTACAGAACTGGCTCAAAGGAAGAAGACAGAGGGTGGTGGTGGAGGGTTGTTTTTCAGACTGGAGGCCCGTGACCAGTGGAGTGCCACAAGGATCAATGCTGGGTCCACTGCTTTTCATCATTTATATAAATGATTTGGATGCGAGCATAAGAGGTACAGTTAGTAAGTTTTCAGATGACACCAAAATTAGTGGACAGCGAAGAAGATTACCTCAGATTACAATGGGATCTTGACCAGATGGGCCAATGGACTGAGAAGTGGCAGATGGAGTTTAATTCAGATAAATGCGAGGTGCTGCATTTTGGGAAAGCAAATCTTAGCAGGACTTATACACTTAATGGTAAGGTCCTAGGGAGTGTTGCTGAACAAAGAGAACTTGGAGTGCAGATTCATAGCTCCTTGAAAGTGGAGTCACAGGTAGATAGGATAGTGAAGAAGGTGTTTGATATGCTTTCCTTTATTGGTCAGAGTATTGAGTACAGGAGTTGTGAGGTCATGTTGCTGCTGTACAGGACATTGGTTAGGCCACTGTTGGAGTACAGTTCTGGTCTCTTTCCTGTTGGAAAGATGTTGTGAAACTTGAAAGGGTTCAGAAAAGATTTACAAAGATGTTGCCAGGTTTGGAGGATTTGAGCTATAGGGAGAGACTTAATAGGGTAGGGCTGTTTTCCCTGGAGCGTCGGAGGCTAAGGGGTGACCTTACAGAGGTTTACAAAATCATGAGGGGAATGGGGTGGGGGAGTCCAAACATCGAGGACATAGATTTAGGGTGAGAGGGGAAAGATATAAAAGAGACCTAAGGGGCAACCTTTTCATACAGAGGGTGGTACATTTATGGAATGAGCTGCCAGAGGATGTGGTGGAGGCTGGTACAATTGTAACATTTATTTGGATGGGTATATGAATAGGAAGGGTTTGGAGGGATATGGGCCGGGTGCTGGCAGGTGGGACTAGATTGGGTTGGGATATCTGGTCGGCATGGACGGGTTGGGCCAAAGAGTCTGTTTCCATGCTGTACATCTCTATGACTCTACGTCTTTAAGTCAGGATGGTGTGTGGCTGGTGGGTTTGGTGTGGAGGGCAGACCCTGGTGACAGGGTCTGAGCGGGGTGGGTTCAGTGTGCAGGGCAGGGTCTGAGAATCATTCTATGTACAGAACCCCTGCCAATAGCGGAACCTTCCAGCAGGCAGAAGGTGTCTGAACATGATCATCTTCCCAGCCCACAGATACTCCACCCGGATGTTCCTGACAGCTTGCCCATGTGCTGTGAGCATGTGCTCATTACAGGAAAATTCTGGGGGTTATCATTGAACAGAAACTCAACTGGATTCACCTTACCAGTAGTGCATTGATCAAAGTGTTTTGAATTCTGCAATGAGCAACTCACCTCCTGACTCCCCAAAGCCTGTCCACCCGCTACAAGGCAGGAGTGTTGTGGAATACTCCCCATTTATCTGGATAAGTGCTGCTTTAGTAACACTCAAGAAGCCTGACAGCATCCAGGACAATGCAGCCCACTTGATTGACACTACATCCACAAATATCCACTCTTCCACTACCTGCGTTCGGTAACAGTAGAGTGGACCAGTTACAAGACACACTGCAAAAATTCAATAAGCTTCCTCAAACAGCACCTTCCAGATGTATGACCACACCACCCAGAAGGACAGAGATACATGGGAACACCACCAGTTTCCCTCCAAGCCATTCACCATTTTAACTTGGAAAGATATTACAGTTCCTTCAGTGTTATTGGGTCAAAATCCTGGAATTTCCTCCCTAACAGCATTGTGTATGTTCATTAAATGGATTGCAGTGACTCAAGAAGATAATTCAACACCACCGCCTCAGAGTAGAAGTTGGGAAGATGTTTCCATTGGTCGGAGAGACTAGGACCAGAGTAAACGGAAGGCCTTTTAGAACAAAGATAAGGAGAAACTTCTTCAACCAGAGAGTGGTGAATCTGTGGAATTCACTGTCAAAGAAGGCTGTGGAGGCCAGGTCATTGAGTCTATTTAAGACACAGATAGATAGGTTCTTGATTGTCAAATGAATCAAGGATTATGGGGAGAATGGAGTTGAGAAACCTATCAGCCATGATTGAATGGTGGAGTAGACTTGATGGGCTGAATGGCCTAATTTCTGCTCCTATGTCTTATGGTCTTATGGTCCCAAGGGCAACTAGGGATGGGCAATAAATGCTGGCCCAACCAGCGCTGCTCAAGTCCCGTGAGCGAATGGGAATAAAATCGATCTCCATCAAGAAGGCTATGCTCCCCTTGTCTGCCTGTGAGAAGAGAGTGGAGGAGGGGAAGGTGTCATTCCTTTCACACACCTGCCTTCCCACCCAGTCAACTGCCACAACCCCCATCAGTTCCTGATGATGTTTGATGGTCTTTCCGACCAGCCTGGGGGAGTGGGTACAAAGCAGAGGTCAGCAGCAGCACAGGTAGGCACACATCACTACGACTTGTTTTTTGCCATGGCGTAGCCATTTATTAACTTATAAGATGATCACATGAGGGCATTTAACAGGCTTATGCACCGAGAGAAAATGGCTGGTGGAGCTTTTAACACTGCTGTACACACATCATAAAAATAGCTGCAGTTTAAAGATTAATCCCACATAAAGAGAACCTGCATTTATGAAGCACCTGATTAAGATCCTCAGAAATGTCCCAGAAGTGTGGCAAACCAATAACAGGAAAGCTGGAGCAGAGGGAGGAATTGGAATCTGATAGGACATGGTGGGTGTGGCCAGTACTGAGCAGGAGCTAAAGGGTAACATTCTTACCCAGACATGTCAAATAGCAGAGTTTGGGTCCAGTCTGAATTCTAAATACAGTCTGGGAAAGAAACAAGCACAAAAAGCCAGATTTAACACCATGTGAATGGCTTTAAAAGACATTTACTGCTAGTGTATATGTAAAACGTTGATTCTATTTTGCACACAGCCTGTTCGGATAAATAGCAGAGGGATTACTACTGACTATAACGGTCTTGGTCATAGAAGGATTCACAGAGTTATACAACACAGAAAGACCCTTCAGTCCAATGTGTCCAGGCTGACCAGATATCCGAAACTGATTGAATCTCATTCACCAGCATTTGTCCCATATCCCTCTAAACCCTTCCTATTCATGCAACCCCGCAGACAGCTTCTAAATATTGTAATTGTACTTGTGACATTTTTACTAGAGAACTGCAGAAGTGGGGTGTGTTTAGCCAACACCAACCTGCATTATAGTTTGAGGATAAGAAGAGGATGAGGGTTAAGGTAGTCCCATTAAGGGCAACTCCCTTTCCCGAATCTTCTCACAGAACAGTCAGTGATGGGTAAGATAGAGCTCTACGCTCAGATATCCAGTGTACAAAGTTGCTGGCACTTTGCAGCTCATTTCAGCTTGCAGAAGGTAGGTACCTGTATGATAGGGGATTAAAAAACAATATATGTCAGTTGTAAGTGAGGACTCCTCTATCCAACGATTTGTGTCTGACACATTGAATTGGAGAGAAGCGAGCAGCCTCTACTGAACCTCCATATCTCCAGTTGGTGGAACTACCATTTGAATCAGATAAGTACATATCCATCTTGTAATTAGGGATAACACTGGCAGTACAGCCATACTGAGATGTTCTATTCATTGTCCAATATGTAAGAGGATCCGAGAACAGCCTGGACATGAAGAGTGTTGGGTAAAAACAATGACTGCAGATGCTGGAAACCAGATTCTGGATCAGTGGTGCTGGAAGAACACAGCAGTTCAGGCAGCATCCGAGGAGCAGTAAAATCGACGTTTCGGGCAAAAGCCCTTCATCAGGAATACCATTTTACTGCTCCTCGGATGCTGCCTGAACTGCTGTGCTCTTCCAGCATCACTAATCCAGAACATGAAGAGTGCTGGATCAGCCATGATCCAATTGAATGTTGGTGCAGGCTCAGGGGGCCGAATGGCCTACTCCTGCTCCTATTTCTTACGGCCATATGGCCTTACTATCAGATACTTGAACCAGGTGGATACAGTTATTGATTGACCAGCCTTCCTACCTTATTGATGACAACTGGATGCTTAGACCTGTCACTGGGGATTGGCATTTCTCCTCCTTGAAATCCATTTATCCTGGCATCGGTTCACTGGATTGGCAGTGGGACGTTTAACAAACAAGATGGGAATGGCAACCAGCATGTGCTGGGTTCTGTTAATCTGTGCCCACAATCTCTGAGTTCAGACAATTCGAGTTGGTGACTTTGGGGAGAGACGTTGTACCACACGCTGACCAACCACAACCTCCACTTGTGCAGTTTTCTCAGTCCTTCGGTTTGATGGTGAATCATGCTGATGGCAACCTATGTAAGTCAGATAGTCAGCTACCTAAACAAAAAAAAAGTCATGGGATCTTCATATCAGGAAGTTAGGAACTCACATCACCAACAGCGTCTCTAATAATCCAGCATTCCCTCAACAATGCAGTGGAGGAACTGCCTGAATGCTTTGCTCACATTCAGGAATCGTGTATGAAGCTAAAGTCTAATGGCTCAGGTGAAAATGTTTCTAACGAGGTAAAACTGGCAGAGAGGTGCAAGATGCCCTCATGTTACAAAAACAACACACCTCAAACATATGGCAGATCCAAGGAGAAAGTGAGGACCGCAGGTGCTGGAGAGTGTGGTGCTGGAAAAGCGCAGCAGGTCAGGCAACATCCAAGGAGCAGGAAAATCGACGTTTCGGGCATAAGCCCCTCATCGGCAATCAGAATATGGTTGATATAATCCCATTCTTTCAAGACTGACACGACAATCTAAAAGCATTTACAAAGATGGAGTCTAATTTAGCTTCCGATAGTGCAATAAAGTGTGAGAGTAGATTCAAATCCCTCCATGGCAGATGGTGAAATTTGCATTCCATAACAATCTGGAAATAGGAGGACACCCATACAGGCCTCAGCTCTGCCTGTCTTTTTGTCGGCTACGTAGAACAGTCCATCTTCTGTAGTTACACCGGCACCACTCCCCACCTCTTCCTCCGCTATATTGGCGCCACCTCATGCTCCCGCGAGGAGGTTGAGCAATTCATCAACTTCACCAACACATTCCACTCCAACCTTAAATTCATCTGGACCATCTCAGACACCTCCCTCCCCTTCCTGGACCTCTCCATCTCCATTAATGACAACTGACTCAACACTGACATTTTTTCACAAACCCACCGACTCCCACAGACTTCCCACCCTACCTCCTGCAAAAAGCTATCCCGTATTCCCAATTCCTCTGCCTCCGCTGTATCTCCTCCCAGGAGGACCAGTTCCACCACAGAACACACCAGGTGGCCCTACAATGCATCTCATCCACGTTCTGCACCTCCACCCTCAAACCACACCCCTCCAACCATAACAAGGACAGAAACCCCCGGTCCTCAACTTCCACACCACCAACCTCTGCATAAACCACATCGTCCGCCGACATTTCTGCCACCTACAAATTGACCGCACCACCAGGGATATATTTCCCTCCCCACCCCTATCCGCCTTCTGCAAAGACCATTCCCTTCATGACTACCTGGTCAGGTCCATGCCCCCCAACAACCCACCCTCCCCTCCTGGCACCTTCCCCGCCACCGCAGGAATCGTAAAACCTGTGCCCTCACCTCCATCCAAGGCCCCAAAGGAGCCTTCCATATCCATTAAAGTTTCACCCGCACTTCCACACGTCATTTATTGTATCCGTTGCTCCTGATGTGGTCTCCTTTACATCGGGGAGACTGAATGCCTTCTCGCAGAGCGCACCAGGGAACATCTCCGGGACACCCGCACCAATCAACCCCACCGCCCGGTGGCCCAACATTTCAACTCCCCCTCCCACTCTGCCATGGAGGTCCTGGGCATCCTTCACCGTCGCTCCCTCACCACCTGACGCCTGGAGGAAGAACGCCTCATCTTCCGCCTCGGAACACTTCAACCCCAGAGCATCAATGTGGACTTCAACAGTTTCCTCATTTCCCCTTCCCCCACCTCACCCTAGTTCCAACCTTCCAGCTCAGCACCATCCTGTCGTAGTGGCTAATCGTCCTTCCCACCTATCGACTCCACCCTCCCCTCTGACCTATCACCTCCATCCCCACCCCCATTCACCTATTGTACTCCTGGCTACCTTCCCCCCAGCCCCACCCCCCCTCCCATTTAACTCTCCACCTCAGAGGCATCCTGACCCATCCCTGGTGAAGGGCTTTTGCTGGAAATGTCAATTTTTCTGCACCTCGGATGCTGCCTGACCTGCTGTGCTTTTCCAGCACCACTCTAGTCTTGACTCTGATCTCCAGCATCTGCAGTCCTCAGTTTTGTCCACTCCTGGAAATAGGCGTCTAATGATGACCATGAAACCATTGCTGATTTGTCAGAAAAAAGCCAACACTAATGTCCTTTCGGGAGGGAAATCTGCTATCCTTACTCGGTCTGGCCCAAGTGTGACTCCAGACCCACAGCAAACGTGGTTGACTCTTAAACCAAAAGACTAAATGTCTGAAAATCTCAGCAGGTCTGGCAGTGTCTGTAAGGAGAGGAAAGAGCTAACGTTTCGAGTCTAACTGACCCTTTGTTAAAGCTTCCTCCCTTTTTTTAGCTTTGACAAAGGGTCAGTTAGACTCGAAACGTCAGCTCTTTCCTCTCCTTACCGACACTGCCAGACCTGCTGAGATTTTCCAGCATTTTCTCTTTTGGGTTCAGATTCCAGCATCTGCAGTAATTTGCTTTTATCCAGTGGTTGACTCTAAACTGTCCTCTGAGCAACTGGGGTTGGAAAATAAATGCTGGCCCAGACTGTGACACCCTCATCCTGTGAATGAACTAAAAAGAGACAGAGCTGGTGGAATTATTCAACCAATAAAATCCAGAATCAGAAGCCAGTTTCAGCAAGATTAGCTTCACCTTTTACTTTCTAAAGTCCTTTAGGGAAGGACATCTGCTGTTCTTATCTGGTCTATCCTATTTGTCACTCCAAACTCACAGCTTGTGGTTAACTCTAAACTGCATCTTGAAATGGGGCTCTCAGTTGATGGGTATTTGGGGATGGATGATAAGGTTTAGCCTAACCAGCGCCCCCTGTAGGGCATGAAACCGTAAACTGTAACTTGGGATTGCTCACAGTAAATTGGAAAGTGGAATCTTTCATAGTGACATCTGGTGCTATTAAGGTGAATGTGTGGCTTTGCCAGAGCCACCAACACAGATTCATCTTAATAGTATCAGATGTCATTGAGTGCAGTTCGGTTATGGGAAGAGATTTGTTTTCTTATTCCGAAGCAAATAGCTCTTGGGAGAGGGACAGCTTAACAGACTCGGAATAAACAAGTATGAAATAGCTGACATTCTTCTGGGTTATCGTTTTAAGATGTCACATGATCAGTCATTGATTGTTTTGATGATTATCTTGAAGCCAGTCGGGTATAAATAAGATGCAATCTGCTCAGTGTACCTGATGCGTGAGATGGAAGTTTTCCTTACTCACTTGTGGGATGTGGCCATCACTGGCTGGTCAGTAATTCTTATTGCCTGTCCCCTAGCTTCCCTTGAGAAGGTGATGGTGACCTGCTGTGTTGAGCCGGTGAAGTGCACGTGCTGTAGGTCGATGGACAATGCACCAAGGGAGGGAATTCCTAATTCAGTATCAGTCTGTCAGCAATCGAAGCTCCTTCATAGAATCATAGAAACCTGTGCCACAGGAGAAGGTTACACAGGTCATTGTACCTACGCTGGGCCTTTGAAAGAGGAGACTCAATGAGTGCCACAACTCTGGTCTTTGGTGGTAACCCTGTAAACTCCTCAACCTCAGATACCTGTCCGACTCTACTTTAAAGTTACTTATGGAATATACAGCCACCATTTTTTTCAGGTAGAGCCAACCATCCTCTGAGTGAAAGAACATCTCCACATCTCCCCTTTTAGGGTGGCACGGGTACCCGAGATCCAGAAGCCTGACTACCCTGGCCAACCTATCGTCTCAGCCTGCTCCATCCCCAACGAAAACCTCTCCACATATCTTCAGGACACCACCCACGCCCTCCACCTCTTCCAAGACTTCAGTTTCCCCAGTCCCCAATGCCTCATCTTCACCATGGATATCCAGTCCCTCTACACCTCCATCCGCCATGACCAGGGCCTCCAAGCCCTCCATTTCGTCCGTCCTCTCCCAACGTCCACAACACTGACACTCTTATTCATTTGGCTGAACTGGTCCTCACCCTCAACAATTTCTCCTTCGAATCCTCCCACTTCCTCCAGATGAAAGGTGTAGCAATGGGCACCCGCATGGGCCCCAGCTATGCCTGTCTCTTTGTCAGTTACGTAGAACAGTCCATCTTCCGTAGTTACACCAGCACCACTCCCCATCTCTTCCTCCGCTATATTGATGACTACATTGGTGCCACCTCATGCTCCCATGAGGAGGTCGAACAGTTCATCAATTTCACCAACACATTCCACCCTAACTTTAAATTCACCTGGGCCATCTCTAACACCTTCCTCCCCTTCCTAGACCTCTCCATCTTGATCCACAAGGACCAACTCAACACTGACATTTTTTACAAACCCACCGATTCCCACAGCTACCTGGATTATACCTCCTCCCACCCTACCTCCTGCAAAAAAAAATTCCTCTGCCTCCGCCGTATCTGCTCCCAGGAGGACCAGTTCCACCACAGGACACACCTGATGGCCAGCTTCATTAAAGACTGAAATTTCCCCTACAATGTGGTTGAAGATGCCCTCCAACACATCTCATCCATGTCCTGCACCTCCGCCCTCAAACCCCACCCCTCCAAACGCAACAAGGACAGAACCTCCAGTCCTCACCTTCCACCCCACCAAACTCCGCATAAATCGCATCATCAACCGACATTTCCACCACCTCCAAACGGACCCCACCACCAGGGATATATTTCCCTCCCCACCCCATCCACTTTCTGCAAAGACCGTTCCCTCCGTGACTACCTGGTCAGGTCCATGCCCCCGAGCAACTCACCCTGCCCTCCTGACACCTTCCCCTGCCACCGCAGGAATTGCAAAACCTGCGCCCACACCACCTCCCTCACCTCCATCCAAGGCCCCAAAGGAGCCTTCCACATCCATCAAAGTTTCACCTGCTCTTCCACACATGTCATTTATTGTATCCATTGCTCCCGATGCAGTCTCATCTACATTGGGGAGACTGCATGCCTTCTCGCAGAGCGCTTCAGAGAATATCTCCGGGACACCCACACCAATCAACCCCACTGCCCTGTGCTGAACATTTCAATCCCCCCTCCCACTCTGCCAAGGACATGCAGGTCCTGGGCCTCCTCCATCGCCACTCCCTCACCACCTGGAGGAAGAACGCCTTATTTTCCACCTCGGGTCCCTCAACCCCAGGGCATCAATGTGGACTTCACCACCTCATTTCCATTTTACCCCAGTTCCAACTTTCCAGCTCAGCACCATCCTCATGACTTATCCCACTTGTAAATCTACCTTCCCGTCTATCCACTCATCCTCCTCTCCGACCTATCACTTTCATCCCCGCCTCCATCCACCTATTGTACTCTTAGCTACTTTCTCCCCAGGCCCACCCCCCTCCCATTTATCTCTCCAACCCTAAGGCTCCCAGCCTCATTCCTGATGAAGGGCTCTGGCCCAAAACGTCGATTCTCCTGCTTCTCGGATGCTGCCTGACCTGCTGTGTTTTTCCAGCACCACACTCTCGACTCTGGTCTCCAGCATCTGCAGACCTCACTTGCTCCCAGTGGTTAGCACTGTTAACTCACAGCGCCAGAGACCCAGGATTCAATTCCACCCTCACACGACTATCACGTTCTCCTCGTGTCTGCGTGGATTTCCTCTCACAATCCAAAGATGTGCAGTTTAGGTGGATTGGCCATGCTAAATTACCCCATAGGATCCAGCAATGTGCAGGCTAGGTGCATTAGCCATGGGAAATGCAGGGTTACAAGGATGGGGTGGGTCTGGGTGGGGTGCTGTTTGGAGGATCAGTGTAGACTCAATGGGCTGAATGGTCTACTTCTACACTGTAGGGATTCTGTGAGGTATCCACCATCTCCAGTTATTAACTCACATGTTAGAGGGAATATTTCTTTTCCCGTATATGCTCACAAAATCTCTTACAATTTGAAATCAATTATGTCACCTTTGTTCCAAGTAGAGCAGTTCTAATTTTTCCAATATTTGCTCATATTCAAGGGAGCTGATGCCTGGTAGCATCCTGGTAAATCGTCTCTATATTCTTTCCAGCATCTGGATATCTTTCCAGACAGTTAGTGCCCAGAATTGTTCACAATATTGCAAATGAGGTCTAACTACATTTCTGTTATGATCTCTTCACTTTTATACTCTAGGCATTGATCTATAAACTCAAGTGAAGAATATGTCTTGTTAACCTAATATCGTAAAGACTTACACATATGTGGACACTGGGATGGTTGGTTGGCTCAGTTGACTGAGGAGCAGAGTAAAGTTAGAGCTCACTGGTCATACCAGCTGTGGTAGTTCATGGAGGTCTGCTTTCTTTCCTTACCTCTGTGCTTGTGGAGTGATTATCCAAAGCTGTACATATTCATTGTTTCTCTGTTTCTAATGAAGAGAGATGCCCAAGGTTCTTTGTGGCCTATATCTCCATATATATGTGGACATCATTACCTCCCTGCTCACTTAAACTTTTCAAACTCTTGCCTTTTATGATGCCTTACTGCAAAGAGTAGCACTTCACATGTCTCCGTATTGACCGCTATCTGCCATGCCTCTGACCATTTTGTTACCTACTACTTCACCAAGTTTCATACAATCTGAAAACTTTCAAACACAGTACCCAACACCTCTTCTGCAGATTGCAGGGAACACTGGGCCCAAAACTGGACCCAATGTTTCCCACCTCCGTCACCCCTATCCTGCTTGTGACACTTGTCCTCTCTGCTCCTTTCTCCCCACAACACTGGACCAATACCTGGAGGAGGTACATTTGCAAAGAAGAGAACAATGGAAGAAGATGGGCCAAGGTTTGGGAAGGGGGTCTCAAGTAACAGCTTCAGCTGAAAAGGTGCCACCAGCATCAGTGAAAAGTGGGCTTTCTCTCAGTCATCTCTATTATTCTATTAAATCGTTGCAATGTGCAATCCCAATCTTTATTTTCTCTGAGTAACATATAGGGAAAAAATACATTAAAATCTTCATGTTAAACCACTATTGCTTTGTGACCATGAATTATAATTGGGTTAGATAATATGTAATACTAACTATTTCCTTTCACTTTGCAGATATTTGCATTTGCAGCAACTGTGCTCTATGTTGCTCATGCAGTGTTCTCATTCAAAAGGTGGAAATCAGTGTAACTGTCTCCGAGCTGGATGGAAAGTGAACGTTCAAGTTGTGAAAAACATCTCAGAAAGTCGATTTGTCTCCTCTCAATGTATATCACAGCCATACGATTATGTATTGAAAATGGGGTGTTAATTTTGTTCTGTTAAAGTGTAATCTTGTTGTAATCTTCCTGTATTTTTTCCATTATTTCTGTTCCCCACATCCCAGCCACTTTTCCAGACCCATCCTGCTCTTTGTGACAGATTGTGCAACTGTCAGGAGTTCTGGGGCAATTACGGATAGCAGAAGGAATTCTGCTCCAAATCCAGCTCAACCCAGATCAATGGGAGAGCATACTTTCAATTTATGTTCAAGGGGGTTTGGAGGGTTTGAGCTATAGGGAGAGGCTGAACAGGCTGGGGCTGTTTTCTCTGGAGCGTCGGAGGCTGAGGGGTGACCTTGTAGAGGTTTATAAAATCATGAGGGGCATGGATAGGATAAATAGGCAAGGTCTTTCTCCTAGGGTAGGGGAAGTCCAAAACTAGAGGGTATAGGTTTAAGGTGAGATTTAAAAGGAAAGATTTAAAAGGGGCATAAGGGGTAACTTTTTCACGCAGAGGATGGTGACTGCCGGAGGAAGCAGTAGAGGCTGGTACAATTACAACATTTAAACATCTTCCAGATTGGTACACAAATAGTGAGGGTTTAGAGGGACATGGGCCAAATGCTGATAAATGGGACTAGATTAATTGAGGATATCTGATTGACACGGACAGGTTGGACCAGGAGTCTGTACAACTCTATGACGCTATGATTTATGAGGAGAAAGCGAGCGCTGCAGATGCTGGAGATCAGACTCGAGAGTGTGGTGCTGGAAAAGCACAGCTGGTCAGGCAGCATCTAAGGAGCAGGAGAATTGATGTTTTGGGCATAAGCTGTTCATCAAGAAGGGCTTATGCCCGAAATATCGATTATCCTGCTCCTCGAATGCTGTCTGACCTGCTGTGCTTTTCCAGCATCACACTCTCGATTCTATGATCTATGACCAAGACAATTGACGTGGCTTGTCAGATTCCCTTTACTACATGTCAGTATGATATAAAACCTGGCACATCTCTCATTGGAGATGGGGACGGGTCATGTTTGGGTATAGTCACCCACCCCTCCCGTCAGTTACCACCCTTCTCCAAACTGGAAAGTACCATGCAAGACAACAGAAACATTCAAAAATTCTCCCGTCAAACCCTGACAGGTTGTGCACTACCTAAGATTCGCTTTCATCCAATGTTCAGGAAGCAATTGATCCGTTGTGTCTGTCAGTCCCAAACTTTGACCAAACTGGCAAACCAGAAACAAAACACTGAGGATGCTGAACTCTGAAATAAACACAGAAAAGGCTGGAGCCCCCCAACATGTCTGGCAGTGCCCAGTTCATGAAGTGCTCCGTCAACTCCATTTCTCAGCATTTTCTGGTTTTGTTGTCAATTTGTGAAATGTAACTATGTGGAAGTGCCATGAAATGTCAACCACTCGCATTCTGTCTTCAGCTGAGATTGCAAACTACACTGAATTCAGTAAAATGTGAACTGCGATTGCAAACGCGACTACATGGTGTGTGTGGCATTATTGCAAGATCTGAAACATTTCGAAAAGGTCAGGGCAAATGGGGATGGACAATAACTACAACATGAGAGGGACTGCCTGAGAATAGATTAGGGGCAGAATGATGGCTCAGTGGTTAGCACTGCTGTCTCACAGCACCAGGGACCCAGGTTCAATTCCAGCTCTGGGTGACTGTCTGTGTCTCTGAGGGTTTCCTCCCACAATCCAAAGATGTGCAGGTCAGGTGAATCGGCCATGCTAAATTGCCCATTGTGTTAGGTGCATTAGTCAGGGGGAAATGGGTCTGAGTGGGTTACTCTTCCAAGGGTCAGTGTGGACTTGTTGGGCTGAAGGGCCTATTTCCACATTGTAGGGAATCTAATCTAATCTAATATGGCATGATGCGACTGGAAAATTGAACATGAAAATCATAATGTCAGTCGCACACTGCAGAAACTAACTGGTGTACTTCACTATCCCAGCAGGCGATTGGTCATGTTTTAGGAGAATCAGATTAATATTTGAGGATTATAGATGGAAGGGAATATGACAAATGAGATCCAAGATGGCTGCTTTTCACCTCATTGCAGCATCAGGCCAACTATGGCACTGACAAGTCTTATTAAACTGATAAACCAGCTCAAAACAAGGTTATTGTGGTTTTTAGAGACCAATCAGTCCAGCCTCAGAACATCATTTTTTAAAACTTACCCCTTTTTTACAGTTTTTTGCCCCAATGAAAGCCATTGGCTGTTGTATACATACTGGCTGTCTGCAAAAGAAAATCTGCTGGTTCCACTCCCCCATCCTTTCCCTGCAGAACTCCAAGTCTTTTCTCTTCGAGTGTTGATCCACTTCCACTTAAAAATCCACAATTGAATCTGCCCTCTCTGTACTCTCAATACGGTATTCCAGATTCTAACTACTCGCTGTGAAAAGAAATTTCACTTCAGGTGAGGTCCCTTCCAGTTCGTTTGCCATCACATTATAGCTGGGCTCTTTGGCTACAACCTTTCCACCAATGGAAACAGTTTCTATCCTGTCCAGAGACCTTGTGACCAAATATTGTATGATTTCAAGAAGGGATTGGATAATTCACCTGGAGCTAAAGTGGTGAAAGGGTGTGGGGAATAGTGGGAACAGGCTGTTGAATGGGATGGCAGAAGTGGGTACTGTAGATGCTGGAGATTAGAGTCAAGATTAGAGTGATGCTGGAAAAGCACAGCAGGTCAGACGGCATCCAAGGAGCAGGAATATCAATGTTTCAGGCAAAAGCCTTTCATCAGGAATGAGGCTGGGGGCCTCAGGGATGGAGACATAAATGGGAGGGGGGTGGGGCTGGGGGGAAGGTAGCGGAGAGACCAATAGGTGGAGGGTAAAGGTTGGAGAGGAGGGTAGAGCCGATAGGTGGGAAGGAAGATTGACAGATGGGACAGGTCATGAGGATGGTGCTGAGCTGGCAGATTGGAACTGGGGCAAGGAGGGGGGGAGGGGAAATGAGGAAACTGGTAAAGTCCACATTGATGCCCTAGGGTTGAAGGGTCCTGAGGCAGAAGATGAGGCATTCTTCTTCCAGGCATCAGGTGGTGAGGGAGTGGTGATGAAGGAGGGCCAGGACCTGCATGACCTCGGCAGAGTGGGAGGGGGAGTTGAAATGTTTGAACTCGGGGTGGTGGGGTTGATTGGTGTGGATGTCCCGGAGATGTTCTCTGAAGCACTCTGCGAGAAGGCATCCGGTCTCCCCAATGTAGAGGAGACTGCATTGGGAGCAACGGATATGATAAATGACATTGGTGGAAGTGCAGGTGAAACTTTGATAGATGTGGAAGGCTCCTTTGGGGCCTTGGATGGAGGTGAGGAGGGAGGTGTGGGCGCAGTTTTGCAATTCCTATGGTGACAGGGGAAGGTGCCAGGCCCTTGAGGATGGGTTGTTCGGGGGCATGGACCTGACCAGGTAGTCACAGAGGGAATGGTCTTTGCGGAAAGTGGATAGGGATGGGGAAGAAAATATATACCTGGTGGTGGGGTCCATTTGGAGGTGGTGGAAATGTCGGTTGATGATGCGATTTATGCGGAGTTTGGTGGGGTGGAAGGTGAGGACTGGGGGGGGGGTTTGTCCTTGTTGCGGTTGGAGGGGTGGGGTTTGGGGGCGGAGGTGCAGGGCATGAATGAGATGCATTGGAGGGCATGTTCAACCACATTATAGGGGAAATTTCACTCTTTAAAGAAGGAGGCCATCTGGTATGTTCTGTGGTGGAATGGATCCTCCTGGGAGCAGATGTGGCGGAGGTGGAGGCGGAGGAATTGGGAATACGGGATAACATTTTTGCAGGAGGTAGGGTGGGAGGAGATGTAATCCACTTAGCTGTGGGAGTCAGTGGGTTTGTAAAAATGTCAGTATTGAGTTAGTCATTGTTGATGGAGATGGAGAGGTCCAGGAAGGGGAGGAAGGTGTCAGAGATGGTCCAGGTGAATTTAAGGTTGGAGTGGAATGTATTGGTGAAGTTGATGATCTGCTCAACCTCCTCATGGGAGCACGAGTTAGTGCCGATGCAGTCATCAATGTAGCAGAGGAAAAGGTGGGGAGTCGCTGATGTAACTCCAGAAGATAGACTGTTCTACGTAGCCAACAAAGAGACAGGCATAGCTGGGGCCTATGCAGGTGCCCATGGCTACCCTTTTCGTTTGGAGGAAGTGGGAGGATTCGAAGGAGAAATTGTTGAAGGTGAGGACCAGTTCAGCCAAATGAATAAGAGTGTCAGTGGAAGGGTACAGGTGGGTACATCGGGAGTGGAAGAAATGGAGGGCTTGGAGGCCCTAATCATGGCGGATGGAGGTGTAGACGGATTGGATGCTCGTGGTGAAGATGAGGCGTTGAGGGCCGGGGAAATGGAAGTCTTGTAGGCGGGTGAGGGCATGGGTGGTGTCCCAACCATATGTGGGGAGTTCCTGGACTAGGGGGGATAGGATAGTATCGAGGTATGTGGATATGAGTTCGGTGGGGCAGGAGCAGGCTGAAATGATGGGTTGGCCAGGGTAGTCAGGCTTGTGGACCTTGGGTAGGAGGTAGAACCGGGCGGTGCGGTGCTCCGGAACTATAAGGTTGGAAGCTGTGGATGGGAAATCTCCTGAGGGGACCATCATCTCCCAGACCATACACAACCTCATTACCTCAGGGGATCTTCCACCCACAGACTTTTATCAAATTCAAATTTCACCACATGCTATAGTGAGCTTCAGACTCATTTACCAGAACATTAGCCCAGGGTTTCTAGATTTCTATTCCAATGATATTATCAGTATGCCACCCCTTCCCTCCATTTCACTGTACCACCATCGAAGTCATAGAGCCAGAGATCTTACAGCACAGAGAAAGGCCCTTCAGCCCATTGTAAACATGCCAACTAGCAAATATCTATTTGTTCTAATCCCATTTTCTAGCACTTGCCCTTAGCTTTGTATGCTACAACATTTCTAATTCATCAAGTTCATTGCTGTCTTCCAACTCCTGATATTCAGCAATCTACCACTGGAATTTTTTTGTATTGTTTATCATGAAGACAAAAGCAAAATATTTGGTCATTTATCCACCATTTTAGTGCTATCTGTTAACAATCGCACTCTCTGTAATACTTGTAGTACACTCTGCTAGTACTGTGTCACTAACAGTCATGTGTTATCTGAAGGCAAAATATTACCTGTTCCACAGCTCAGCACCAAGCTCAGCTTTCTATCCCAATTTTGTATTTGCTTTGTTATTGTCCCTTAATCTCCAGGTCTCAATTAAGATAACAAGTCTGTTATGCAGTATTTTATTTGTTACAATGGTGTGTCAGAGCCCCAAAATACTATGAGTGATTTTAATCCTTCTTCCAAAACGTCCTTTAGGAAAAAAACATCAAGTAATTGCAGGTGTAAATTCTATGGCTGACCACCAAAACATTTGTGTGGGATCAATGGAATGTAACACCCAAAGGTGCCTAAGAAACCTCAAACAGACTGGGCTGATCTCTTGTGACTCCAGAGATAATAAGGGACTGAGGACACCCTCTGTGGATTATGCCCCAAACTACAGACGCATTTCATATTTTTCTCTTTGAAGAACCCACAAAGACAGGGATTAAAAAGCCTCTGGTAACTCTACCAGAATGATCTAATGGGCCTGAATATGCGAGGGAGTGCCAGTGTGCTGTGAAGATCACAATCAAAGAACTACCTTCTAGCCACCCCTGTGCTGCAGGTAGACACTCAATCTTACTCTTAGTGGTAGAAGTCAGCTTGCAAACAGCCAGACAAAAGGGGAGCAGGATAACACACTGATTTCTCTTCCTGAGTGTTAGAATTCATTCACGTTTGAAAGGAACAGAACTACCAAATCGCAATCAATCTGAGGATCATGAAACTAACCGTGCAGATTACAATGTGAATGCTCCCAATAACGTCCGGTGATTATCCACAACATTCAACTATCTACTATTCAAGAACAGTTCAGAGACTAAACTGCACATTTTAGCATGATCTTGGATCTTTTTGGACTCACCTCTTATTTCTAATCTGTATATATATATATGTGAGTTATAGAGTTATAGAGATGTACAGCATAGAAACAGACCCTTCAGCCCAACTTGTCCTTTGCGTTAGTATTTCATAGAGTCATAGAATTAGAACTTTATTAGAATTTGGTTTATTGTTATATGTACTCAAGTCTGGAAGTACAGGAATGCTGTAAAGTGAAAAGTTTACAATGTCACACCTCATGATGCCATCTTTGGTACAATAAAGTGTGGAGCTGGAAAAAGCACAGTAGATCAAACAGTATCAGACCAGGAGGGGAGTCGAAGTTTCAAGTTAGAACCTTTCATCACAGTCATGACAGGTTCCGGCCTGAAATGTTGACTCCCCTGCTCCTCTGATGCTGCTTGACCTGCTGTGTTTTTCCCAGCTCTACATTTTATCGAGTCTGACTTTCCTGCATCTGCAGTCGTCACCATCGCCATCTTAGCTACAAAATCTTAGGTACAAAATAGAGAAAGAAAGAAAAGTTACATCAACGCACAGTGATTCATAGTATAAGTTGGAAAATAAGAAATAAAAGTTAAAAGGATAAATGTTACTGTCAGATAAACAGATTATAGATAAACATTACTTTGCAGTAGATCACGTGTGGTCTGACAGGCCTCACAAACCGCTGACCTCCCACATCAGGTCACAGTCCAACTCCTGTCCCTGCTCCACCCTGGACACAAAGGCTTTCGGCCTGGTCCAGTCCAGCCCTCAGCCACTCCAAGGCAAGTCTTGTTTATTTAGAAAAGCACTTTAAAATCTTAGGAAAAAAAGAGGAAGAGAAAAGAAAAAAGAGAAAGCAGATGGATGGACGGATGAGCCCCGGGCAGAAGAACCCAGACACTGCCTACTCCACCCAGACGTTTTGGCCCAGCTTGTCCATGCCGACCAGATATCCTATATTAATCCAGTCCCATTTGACAGCACTTGGTCCATATCCAACCCTCCCCAGTCATATACCCGTCCAGATGCCTTGTACCAGCCTCCACCATTTCCTCTGGCAGCTCGTTCCATACATGCACCACTCTCTGTATGAGAATGTTAACCCTTAGGTGAATATGAAATCTTTCTCCTCTTACCTTAAACCAATGCCTAGAGTTTTGAACTCCCCTACCCTGGGAAAATGACCTTGGCTATTCACCTATCCACGCTCCTCATGATTTTATAAAACTCTGTAAGGTCACCACTCATCCTCTGATGCTGCAGAGAAAACAGCACCAACCTATTCAGCCTCTCCCTATAGGTCAAACCCTCCAAATCTGGCAGCATCCTTGTAAATCTTTTCAGAACTCTTTCAAGTTTAAGAACATTTTTCCTATAGTGGGGAAACCAGAATTGAATGCAGTGTTCCAAACGTGGCCTAACCGATGTCCTGTACAACTGCAACATGACCTTCCAACTCCTATACTCAATGTTCTGACTAATAAAGGAAAGCATACTAAATGCCTTCTTCACTATCTTACCTACCTGCAACTCTACTTTCAAGAAACTATGAACCTGCACTCCAAGGTCTCTGTGTTCAGCAACACTTCCTAGGACCTTACAAAGTATTTAAGTCCTGCTAAGAATTGCTTTCCCAAAATGCAACACCTCACATTTATCTAAATTAAAATCTATCTGCCACTTCTCAGCCCACTGGCCCATCTGATCAAGATCCCGTTGAACTCAGAGAAAGTCTTTCTCACTGTTCACTACACCACCAATATTGATGTCATCTGTAAACCAACTAACCATTCCTCCTATATTCACATCCAAATCATTTATACAAATGACCAAGAGCAGTGGACTTTGTTGCCCACCACTGGTCACAGGCCTCTAGTCTAAAAACCAATCCTCTGCCATCACGTTCTGTCTTCTACCTTCGAGCCAATTTGGCCTCCAAATGGCTAGCTCTCCCAGTAATCCATTTAACCTAACCTTGCTACCCAGCCTACATTGTCAAACTCCTTGGGAAGTCATCAACCTTCTATGACCATCCTTCAAAACTTCAATCAAGTTAGTGAGACATGATTTCTCACACACAGAGCCATGTTGACTCTTCCTATTCAGTCCTTGCCTTTTCAAATACATGTAAATCCAGTCCTTCAGAATCCCCTCCAACAGCTTACCCAACACTGATGCCAGGCTCACTGGTCTATAGTTCCCTAGCTTTTCCTTACTACCTTTCTTAAATAATGGCACCACATTAGCCACTCTCCAGTCTCCCGGCTATATATGCAAATATCCCAACAAGTGACACAGCAATCATTTCCTACTTCCCACATGTTCTGGGTACATCTGATCAGGTCTCAAGGATTTGTTCACCTTTGTGATTGTTACCTCTGATTTTTTTTTGCACTCACTTCTTGTTATATTCTATGTGTATGTCAGTTACATTAGTATTTTTTCTGGCATGTTGAAGTGAAATTTCCCTCAGCAGCCTAGATGCATTCCATTTTGGCCAGGTGATTCCTACTTAGATCACTGCTGTCTTTTAAAATACTTCCCCATGCTATTTATAACCAATCCCAATTCGAGTCATAGAGTCATAGAGATGTACAGCATGGAAACAGACCCTTCAGTCCAACCCGTCCATGCCGACCAGGTATCCCAACCCAATCTAGTCCCACCTGGCAGCACCCGGCCCATATCCCTCCAAACCCTTCCTATTCATATACCCATCCAAATGCCTCTTAAATGTTGCAATTGTACCAGCCTCCACGACTTCCTCTGGCAGCTCATTCCATACACGCACCACCCTCTGCGTGAAAAAGTTGCTCCTTAGGTCTCTTTTATATCTTTCCCCTCTCACTCTAAACCTATGCCCTCTCATCTGGACTCCCCCACCCCAGGGAAACGATTTTGTCTATTTACCCTATACGTGCTCCTCATAATTTTGAAAACCTCTATAAGGTCACCCCTCAGCCTCCGACGTTCCAGGGAAAACAGCCCCAGCCTGTTCAGCCTCTTCCGAAAGCTCAAATCCTCCGACCCCGGCAACATCCTTGTAAATCTTTTCTTAACCCTTTCAATTTTCACAACATCTTTCCGAAAGGAAGGCGACCAGAATTGTACGCAATTTCTGAAACATGGGCTTATTCCGAGAGATGAATGTATTTGAGAATTATGGGAAAAAAAATCAAGACCTTTGAAAACAATGAGTAACAAAATTGACTGCTTCATTATTTGCAACTTCTAACTTAATTGAGAATATATGTGCTGGTACCCACAGAGTTGCACAGCTGCAACAACACCCTTCCAAACACAGAAAGGCTTTCCTCCTACACCCTGACGTTGGACCAATATGCTGGAGAAATGAGTAACACAATAAAAACCACAAGAATTGCAGATGCTGTAAATCAGAAACAAAAACAAGATTGTTGGAAAAACTCAATAGGTCTGGAAGCATCTGTGGAGAGAAATCAGAGTTAACGTTTCAGATCGAGTGACCCTTCCTCAGAACTGAGAAAGTAAGTCGCACTGTTGCTTTCACATTTACAAACATTACACAGCCTTCTCTAATGTTGAACTGATTAGTGGCAACACTTAAGTAATGAGCCTTTTCATTAGTGACACAACCAAGGAGTCTTCTCAGATTGATGGCACACCAGGCATAGAACATTTTCTGTAAATACAGGACAAAATTCGATGGCTCACCAGTGGATAACTAACAGAATGAGAAGGCAGGCTGAACAGCATGCAAAAACTCACACAAGCAATCCAAAAAATATCTGAAATCAATAATTTGAGGATGGAGGAAGGGAGGGGAATGAAGTATAATCAAAACTCTGGTCATTTTGAAAATTGTATATTTCTTCAAGCTATTATTATTTATAAGCTCTTTAGGAACTTTTAATCAATATTTATTGAAGGAAATATCAACCTGACTTTCTACTGTTTAGAGTGAATGGCAGAGTTCCTCATATATAACTAGCCCCTAATTATTAAGCAGACTCTTATAAAAGCTTCCAAAATGAATTACGTTTTCACGATATCTACGATGGCATGAAAGTCAGACATAGATCTAAACTATTACAATTTGAAAAAATATTTTTGCAATCAGTTGCTCTGCATTGGATACTTGAAAATGTGACTGTGACAAGATATATTTCATTAAAGTATCTGAAATCAATGACAGCAAACTGAGAATATTCTATCATGATACAAGGACAAGGGAAGGATCGATTGGCAAACTACAGATGCCTAGGTAACAGGCAGTCTTGTGGCAGCAATGTAACCAGTGGGCTTGATTTTTTTTTCCCATAATTCTCAAATACATTCATCTCTCAGAATAAGCCAATGTTTCAGAAAATTGTACTGGCAAACGTTGAAGTGTTTTTTTTATTTACTTGTGGGGTGTGGACTTCCCTGGCTTTCCAGCATTTATTGCCAGTCCCTGGTTGTCCATGAAAAGGTGGCAGTGAGTTGTCCTCTTGAACTGTTGAAGTCCATGTGCTGTAGGTTGACTCATAGTTTTCAATTTTTAAAAATTCTTTTTTTGGGATGAAGGTGTCATTGGCTAGGCCAGCATTTATTACCATGCCAGAGGGCAGTTAAGAGTCAACCCCATTGCTGTGGATCTGGAGTTGAATGTAGTCCAGACGAGGTAAGGATTGCACTTTCCTTCCCCAAAGGACATTTAGTGAACTTGGGCTACTGCTTGCTATTTGTTTCTCTTTTCTCTTTCCCCACACCCTGTATGATGCTAAACAATAATAAGAACTTCAAAACTTGCAGCGCCATGAGCCAAAAGTTCAAAACTTAGTTATTTGGAACTTGAAAGTTGCCTTAATTTGAGTACATTTTAAATATTGACTTGAAAAAAATTCTATTTGGCATAGCAAATTCATTCTTTCTAGTGACTCTAGTGAGGAGAAACTTCTTCACCCAGAGAGTGGTGGGTGTATAGAATGCTCTGCCCCAGAAGGCTGTGGAGGCCAAGTCTCTGGATACTTTCAAGAAAGAGCTCTCAAGGATAGTGGAATCAAGGGTTATGGGGATAAGGCAGGAACAGGATACTGATTGAGGATGATCAGCCATGATCATAATGAATGGTGGTGCTGGCTCGAAGGGCAGAATGGCCTACTCCTGCACCTCTTGTCGATTGTATATTGTCTTCATGAACAGTGGCCTAACCAATGTCCTGTACAGCCGCAACGTGACCTCCCAACTCCTGTACTCAATACTCTGACCAATAAAGGAAAGCATACCAAATGCCTTCTTCACTGTCCTATCTACCTGCGACTCCACTTTTAAGGAGCTATGAACCTGCACTCCAAGGAGTGTTGAGCAACACTCCCTAGGACCTTACCATTAAGTGAATAAGTCCTGCTAAGATTTGCTTTCCCAAAATGCAGCACCTCGCATTTATCTGAATTAACCTCCATCTGCCACTTCTCAGCCCATTGGCCTATCTGGTCCAGATCCTGTTGTAATCTGAGGTAATCCTCTTCGCTGTCCACTACGCCTCCAATTTTAGTGTCATCTGCAAACTTACTAACTGTACCTCTTATGTTCACATCCAAATCATTTGTGTAAATGACAAAAAGTAGAGGACCCAGCACCGATCCTTGTGGCACTCCACTGGTCACAGGCCTCCAGTCTGAAAAACAACCCTCCACCACCTCTTCTACCGTTAAGCCAGTTCTATATCCAAATGGCTAGTTCTCCCTCTATGCTGTGAGAGCTAATCTTGCTAAATCAGTCTCCCATGGGGAACCTTGTTGAACGCCTTACTGAAGTCCACATAGATCACATTTACTGCTCTGCCCTCATCTTCTTTGTTACTTCTTCAAAAAACTCAATCAAGTTTGTGAGGCATGATTTCCCACGCACAAAGCCATGTTGACTATCCCTAATCAGTCCTTGCCTTTCCAAATACATGTACATCCTGTCCCTCAGGATTCCCTCCAACAACTTGCCCACCAGCGAGGTCAGGCTCACTGGTCTATAGTTCCCTGGCATGTCTTTACCACCCTTCTTAAACAGTGGCACCACGTTTGCCAACCTCCAGTCTTCCGGCACCTCACCTATGAC